>NW_010544617.1:0-55846 GCF_000687285.1 Phaethon lepturus
GAGCTGGCAGAGGCCGTGGAGGGGCTGAGGAACATCAGGGGGTGTGAGAGGGAGAAGGGTCGCTGGAGCCACACCCGGCCGTCCCTGGGGCAGAGGCAGCAGGTGGGGGTTCCACGAGCATCAGCGGATCCCTCCCTTCTTGCTGCCGGGAGAGAACCTAAGAGATGAGGGTGAATGGAAGCAGGTCCCTGCTCGGGGCGGCAGGCGAATCCCCTCCCGGCCTCCCTCACCATCCCAGCTGCCCTTACACACCAGGTATGGGGCTCTGGAACTTGAGGGCCAGGCACATGAGGACCTTGATGAAGGTCCATCCAGGGGGTTGCCTGGGGCGAGTCAGTCAGCCCCACGCATCAAGACTTCCTCTGTTAAGAGAAAAAGGAGGGTAATTGTCATAGGTGACTCCCTCCTAAGGGGAGCAGAGGGCCCAATATGCCGACCAGACCCAACCAACAGGGAAGGCTGCTGCCTCCCTGGGGCCGGGTGAGAGATGTCAGCAGGAGATTCCCTGGTCTGGTTTGGCCCACTGATTACTACCTGCTGTTGGTCATGCAGGTTGGCAACGATGAGGTTGCACTAAGAAGTCCAAAAGCGATTAAAAGAGACTTGAGAGTGCTGGGGCGACTGGTTGGCAGAGCAGGAACACAGGTAGTGTTTTTGTCAATTGCTTCAGTGGCAGCGAGGACACTGAAAGGAATAGGAAAACATACGTGGTTAACATGTGGCTCAGAGGCTGATGCTATCAGCAGAATTTTGGTTTTTTTGACCCTGGGGCGGTTTACATGGCACCGGGCCTGCTGGCAGCATGTGGAGTGCAGCTATCTCCAAGGGGGAAAAGGATTCTTGCTTATGAGTTGAAGGGCCTCATCAAGAGGTCTTTACACTAGATTTGAAGGGTGAAGGGGATAAAACCAGGCTCCCTAGAGATGAGCCTAGGGGTGGCATGCCGATGTTGGGGGTGAAATCGATAGCCCAGCTCAAGTGCATCTACAGCAATGCACGCAGCATGGGCAGCAAACAGAAGGAGCTGGAAGCCATTGTGCAGCAGGACAGCTATGACTTGGTCACCATCACAGAAACATGGTGGGATGACTCTCATGAGTGGAGTGCTGCAATGGATGGCTATAAGTTCTTCAGAAGGGATAGGCATGGAAGGAGAGGCAGTGGGGTAGCTCCGTATGTTAGGGAGTGTTTTGATTTTATAGAAATCAATGATTGTGAAGACCAAGTCGAGTGCTTGTGAGTAAGGACGAGGGGAGAAGCAAACAAGGCAGATCTGGGATCTGTTATAGACCACCCAACCAAGATGAAGAGGCAGGTGAAGCATTCTACAAGAGGCTGTCAGAAGTCTCACAATCACGAACCTTTGTTCTTGTAGGGGACTTCAATTTACTGGACATCTGCTGGAGGTATAACACAGCAGGGAGGAAACAGTCTTGTTTGAGTATATGAAATATTGATGGATATACCAATCATGTTGATTCCTTTTATGACTAAGCGAAAGCCATAGGTGTTTCCAGGCCACAATTCATCTAATCGTTTTTAAACATGTAATTGAGGCTGTGACAAACAGGAACTGAGAAATTCCTATTTCTGTCCGCACTCCATAAGGGAAGTCTAGACTACCTACTTTAGATATGGATGCTAACCCTGAAGACATGAAGTTAGGTGACATGCATCCCACCATCTGTGATGTGACCCTCACCTTTACTTTATTTAATCTTTACTTTACAGAATACTTTATTCTGCTCAGTTTTATTGATGTATCTGGACTAGATTTTTGTTTGGATTTGTATCTCCCCCAAGTAGCACGTCCCCATAATCCATGAAAAACAAGACAGGGGGAATCTGGCATGGCTGGACAAACATTTTTGTATATCCAGGAAGAAGGAAATGACTGGGTTCATCATTGGTGGGACAATACTAGGAAGCTATTTATGTTCCTTAATAGGAAGATGTGTTTCCCCAGGCCCCAGGAAAAGTGAGTTGGTGCACTTTGTATCAGCCTAGCAGCAAAGTGAAGAAGCTGGAGAAGCTGGGTCCAGCAGATGTGTGGGCAGGCATTTGAGGAATGCTGAACAGTCAAACCGTATCGGGACATTTTCTTGTTCTTGTCTTCTGTCCTCAATTGTGAAAAAAACTTGCCAGTGGGGAAAGGATACACAGGGACTCTGTGAAACAGCAAAAGAAAATTGAGGGAGGGAAGCTGATACGATTAAACCGATATCCAGTGGGTATCAACTGAGAGAAAAAATAGTGATTCAGTGATCCCATCTTCAAATAGAATAATATTTTGCATGTAATTCTGCAGGCCTATAGCCTAAATCTTTCACCTTTTTCATTAATAACCTGCCTGATACAATAGAAGTCACATTTATTAAAACTGTAGAATATAACTTGGGAGGGACTTGCAAAGACACTGGAGAAGAAGAATTCAAACTAATTCTGGTATTTTGGAGACATGGCTGGTAAAATCTGGGATAACGTAATATAAACATAGAAAGTATGATACACCAGAGTGAGAAAGGAGAACTCAAGTGTGCAAACAGAAGGTGGGGAATAGGTTGCAGTTCTTCAGACAGTTGAAGAGCTGCAACAGTTGAACAAGTCCTGTCATGATGCCATGTAAAAGCAGGCATATAAGCAGGAGTATCATCTGTAAAATATAGAAAGTTATCTGAGCGTTGACAAGGCTTTAGATGAACTACCATATATAGCTTTCCATACTACACTGCAGAAAACATATGAAGCAATTGAAGAGAGTTCAGGGGAGGCTGAGCGAATGATCATTGCTCTAGTAAACATGACCTGTGGTAAAATGCTGGGAAAAAAATATGGTGGTTTAGACCCTTGGCTTAAAGAAAAGATGCCTGAATGGAGAAATTATCACAAATATACAAATACATATAAAGCTGCTATTTTCCATGGTTGCAGGGCCAAGACAAGAAGTAACAGGATCAAAATGCAGTTCCTGTCTAAAGGGTTATGTAGTCACTTGACGATGACAATACTATGTGACGTGAGAGCCCATATTAAACCAGCCAGTGTTAATGGAGATGAAACGGGCTCCTTAGTCCACTACTAATTCCATACCTACGTTCTGTTCTAAACATTTTATTGCCTTGGCTTAATTTGGGCCTGAAATAATCTTTATATTCTACCCTAACATCTAGAATGGTTGAGAGAGAAAAAAGTAATAATAGGAGAAATTACAATATGAGGAGAAAGCCTAAATAATCTTCGATCAAGACAGAAAAAATACTCTTTTCAACATAAACATTTTTTCACTTGCATATTTGTTTAAAAGACATAATTTCTCCCAGCTGCCAGTTTGAAGGTTTAAAAAAATGCAAACACTCAGTTCTCAAGCTGGGTAGTATCAAAGGAATTAATTAATTCCACTTGGTTAATTAATTTGGCTTGATGGACTTCAACATTGCAAAGCAGGGTGGCATATTAGATTAGATTCCCCAGATATGTATTAAATAATAATAATGACAATAACACAAATCTTAAGCTTCTTTTTAAGTACTTGCAGAGAGTATTCTAAAGCCTTGTTAGAAGTGTGCGTTTCTTTTTCCAGGCTATACCTTGCATTAGTTTATTCTGTGGTTTAGAGGATGAAACTGGGAACTATCACAATCTGTGTTCAAAACAAGAGCCTGTCTCTTGGCAGTGAGGTAGATCATATTAGCATTTATTTTGAAGAATCTTTCCATGTCAGCAGGAGTTCTGTGTTTTGTATTTGCATTGAGAAAACACAATGCAACCAAAGCAGAAAGATAGCAAAAATCCCTGGGAAAAACCTGATTATCTTAGGCCTTGGCATTTAGAAGCACATCAGAATATTTTCCTGCCCTTTTTTCATCTCCTGCTCTCTTATCTCTGACTTACTCTGCACCATATAACATCTTCCAAATTAATATTTTTGCTATTATTAGTAGTATTACTATTTGTCCCTTTTCTTTGTACTTGAACTGGAACCCCTAACTTTTATCATGGTGGGGCCCAAAAACAAGGAGCCTAAAGCTAAAACAGAATAAGAAGAGCAGCTGGAATCATCTCCGTGGGAAAGGAAAGGAAGGGGTCAGGATGATGTCTTGGGATCCCTAACACTCGCACTGGCTTCTTCCTCTCATGCTCCACTGAAAGGAGCTTTGCAATCACCAAAGCAAGGAAAGAATCCTCAGCAGCCACTGCTTGGCTCCTGATTTCAAGGAAGAGCAAGAGGAAGGAGACAGCAGTGCCTGGATAACCATCTAGACAGCCAGCCAGCCAGCCAAAAATGTCCTTACCATTTTGTCATCCTGATTTCTTCCCTGTGCAGCTCTTGGACCCCAGACAGTATCAGGGCCAAAACGCTAGGGCAAGGAGATGGGCAGTCATCCCATCTTCCCAGGGATGCACTGGGCTTCCTGCCCAACCACGTCCCTGCTCAAACAGGACAGCAGCCTGTTACCGATGCAGCCCCATACAGCCTTCTACTGGAAGACATCCTGAAGGGGGATAGCACAGCGTCTTTGTTGTTTGTTTGCTGTTTAGATATTTTGCTTCAGAAAGAGATAATGGCTTGCAGAATGTAGACCTGCGCTTTCTGTCTGGAAAACTACCTCCATTCCTAGCTCTGGCCTTGTTGCATTACCTCTCTCCATTGCTCATCATACCTGTTTACTCTTTTCCTTTTCACCTGGTTCTACTTCTTTCTGTTCCTGTTTTTCTTTATTCTCAAGAAAAAAGCGAGAACTTCACATTCCCTCAAGGCTCCTTATTTCTTGTTTAAAGTCTCCTAGCCTCTCTCAGAGCCTGGATTTTTCTTCACAGGAGAAAACAAAAGGTCTAGCGTCCTTCCCCTATCTCTGACCTAAGGCATCCTGAAAGAAGCAGGCTTAGATAAACCTGTATTAATCTCCAGTGCTCCCAAATGCATCTCAGACAGTCTTCTTTATGGGAGCAAGATAAGACAATTTTATGCAAGAGATTAATATCTGTAAGCAGCATTAAGAGCAAGAGCCCTGGTCACCAGTAGGGGAAAAGAGATTGCTTAAGCCCTCAGCTTCTGTTGCAAAGACTGTCCTCTCATGAATCAGTAGTGCACTGGGAGAAGTGTGTCCCTCTGACACTATATTGTAGCACAAGATATTTTTCAACAGCCAAAAGGCCAGGAACAGAAAGATAAAGATAAACTTTCCTCTATTACATGGGACACTTTCAGGTAGCCTGCGATGCACATCTAAGTACTAGGTAGGTGGGTGACTCACCACAGAGGCTTGTGAGGGGAGATTTTAGTTTTGATGTCCATGGAGGTGAGTGAGCCGTGCATAAACACAGTGGAGGAAGAGGATGCTACACATGGCACACCCACAAGCCTTAGTCTCAAGGGATTGTGTTACAGGAAGGAAAATACATTCCAGCAAAGGCCTGATCCTGGCAACCTTCCTTTTGCTCTTTCTCTTACTTGGGAGCATTTTCTGTCACAACTAATGAAGGCCACAGCATTCTGCTCTTACTAACCCTGACTGGGAAGAAGCGATATTCCTAGTCCCAGTGGCTGATGCTACTGCTGCTTCAGGAAAAGGGCTGAAAATCCATACTTTGTGACAGAAGCTGGTGGTTGTGGCTAAAATGAGATTGCAGAGGTACAGGAAAAGGAAGTTCAGGTATGAATGTGAGCATAAATGTTCCAACAGGGGACTAAAAGAGAGGTCCTGGAGTCAGAATGCCATTCAGCTGCTTTGTGTTTTCTTTCTTAAAAAAAAAAAGGTAAAAAAAAAAGAAAAAAGAAAGAAAAAAAGATGAAAAAAAAGAAAAAAGAAAGAGAAAAGAAAAAAGAAAAAGCAAAAAAGTGACCTTTGAGGAGGAATCCCTACAAAATCACCAGGGCACCTGGGAAGGGTGAGGAGAATGTTATTCTGAGAGCAGAGAGGTGTACATAAACTGTGTTTTGTAGTATGAATTTAACAGTGAAATTTCAGCATTGAATTCCCTTTTCAGAAGGGAATGTTTACTTTCATGTAAGGATGCCTCTCCTCTTATGTTATCACTGTCAGAGGTCAAAACCTGAGCAGTTAAAAAAAAAAGTGTTATTTTAAAGCTATTTATTTTTCTAGGCAGAATTGTAAGGTAGAACTGGCTAGCCCACAGAAGAATCAGTGAAGTGTGAACTCTTTCATATCTAGGAAATGAGTCGGATCAGGAAGGAATCAAGCATTGTTAGTACCTGGTGGCTGATAGCTGGTCTATGTGCAATGACTTCCTTTCTGTGACGGCTCTCTGGTGTGAATTAATGTTGGCAGTTTCAGCCAGCAGAAGGAATGAGTAGGTCAAGTTGGCTGAGTTGTGTTGTCCGTGACTTTGGATCTTTGACACTTACTCAAGGGACTGGTCCCTGGTCCCAGAATCTTTGTGCTGCTGTTACCCTGGTTCAAAAAAGACAGCACAGGTATCATAATACGAGCAGACAGTGGCCACTGCAAGCAAGCATTTTAGCCTCCTTTTTGCTAGACCAAACAAGCACAGATCCTTTAACCCCTCTTTGCATATTGTGTGCTGTAGGTCACTGTTCTGGTAGCCATGAGTGGCTTGGGTTTAGCTACGACTTCGTAAAGTATAAGAATCACTTTTGATAGGTGATTGATGGTAAAATTTTTAGATTTTGAAGGTAAACCTCAGCCATGGAAGGCACTGTAGAAAGTTGTCACATAATTTCATGCCCCTGGGCTCAGGTGGAGTATTAGCTGAGGATGGATTGACTTTATACTGAGTCAATCTGCAAATTCTCTAAGCAAACAAAGGTGCTGCAGCATTTATACTGTATGTGTGTTGTTCTACAAGATATTCAGGGCTTTCAGATACGAGAAGGAAAGAACTGAACATTTCTCCTTTAAAATGTGAAGGTCCTGCTGTTTACAGTTCATTTTTTATGTCACTTAAAGGCAATTTACTGCAACAGCTCACTTGTGAAACCATTTATTCAGGACAAAACCATAACACAAAGCACTGAGGACGAGGCGACTGAAATGATCCTCCCACTCTCTCCCTATTAGCAAGGATATTGGCTTCTGATCCACATTATAAGCTTGGATACCTTGCAGACAGTGTTAGCATTCTGACTTTTGTGGCGCAGAACTGATTTTTTAAAAATACCTTTATTAAATTTCTTTGTATTTTTCTGTTTTAAAAGCATGATGAATCAGACTAGTCCACAATGGTTTTTTGTGTGTCTTTTTTTCAATCAAGGTTGAATCTTAGATTCCTGTCTGAATACACAAGTCATAATTTGTTTTTATTTGACTTTTTTAACAAATATGCTCCTTTCTTCATTGTTTTCCTCTTTTTCAAAGTAACTGCCAAGTCATCCTATGAACTTGTTACTTGACCATGTGTTTGTTCATTTAGAGATGAGGGAACTTGGAGAAGGGAAAACAATCTTCCCTGCTAACATCCAGTCTCAAATATTTATTTTTCTGTAAAGTAAATCAAGCATGAAAAGAACAAATTGTTTAAAATTCATACCAAAAAAGTCAACAGTCTTCTAAAAAATGTTTTAAAGCCAGATACTTTTCATTGGAAACTGCAAAACCAGAAAAGTGTCCAGCAGTGTGTCAGAGTCTAGAGCAGTCATTGCATCCATGGAACAAAAACAAAGCAAACCCTTCATCAGCAGCAAACCTGACTGCAGAAAATTCCCTGTCCACAGAGTTATGTTAGCCTTTCTTTTGGCACCGTGGATACCCTGAGAGAAATTATTCAATAAATTAATATTTGAGGAAGCGAGAAAAAAAGCAAGAGAGAGTAAAACAAGCAAATAACCTGCATGAGCAAACAAAAAAAGTACCCTAATGGGAAAACAAATGTTATTTGACTGACCAAATTTGGCTTCTATGTGAGGTGGCAGCTCTGGGATCCTGCTGACTTCACAACTCAAATGTCACCTTGTGTCATGGGAAGCAGCAGCTCTGCCTCTGGTGATGCCTTGGAACTATCCAGGATCTTGTGACTCTCTCTGAGGCACACAGCCAGCCAACTTGCAGTGCAGGGTTTTGACTCTTCACAGAAGTGCTGCTGTCAGACAAAGTCAAACAAAAAACCTAAAAATCTACGATTTTGACAGATCTGATTCCTTTCAAGGTGTTATATCACCTTCTAGCTTCTCATTGTGAGCCCTCTTTTAATGAAGATCTGATTTATGTTCATATTAATGCTGCTTCGGATCGGAGCCCTTCTGTAACAGAGGGGACCACTGGCAGCAGGAGAATAGTTAACAGGTAGGGGGAGGTCAGGAAATAGAAGAAGGGCTTTGAATCCTGCTTTCAGGAATAGCCTGCACTTCCACCTGAGGCAGATAGGCTTGTTTCTGATGATAACACTTTTCTGACCAGCTCTCCTCCTGGGTGCAGAGGAGGGGAAAAACAAACACATAGGGAGTCACCACCTCTTGAAAAAACAATCCCTTCAGGGCTAATTAAGCTCACAAATCAAGGAGAGATGTTCAGATGGAGGCCTGTTCAGAGCACCTGCTCCAATACCTGACAAGATCTAAGGAGCAACCCGATTGCTATGAGTCAGAAGAAGGGGTAAAAAATAATAATCACCAAGAATACCCAACACCAAGACACATTTTTATAGACTCCCAGTGGAAATATGTTGATAAACTTTGATGGAACAGGATTGTTAATATTTATGAAGCCAGGCAAGACCTCCCCAGATGGAAGCTGCTCTATAAGTGCAAAGCTTTGCTATTAATATTTATTAATCTGAAAGTGCTTATTTAGTTTTTAGGCAATTTTTGCTCCATACATTTCCCAAGCAAACTAACATTAAATCTGTGGGATCTGTGAATTCTCAGCTTCACATTGCTGTCTGCGATGTAAATTGCGCCTCAGAGAAAAATGAAGGGAAACACAGAAGAAAGTTCAGAAGGTCACAATGTGGAGGCTCGAGAGCTGTTTGCAGAGAGCATTCACGGAAAATGCTGAACATTTGGACTCCATGTTGAGCAACATAAAATTTTCAGATCTGATCCTGTGGCCTCTATGAAGTATGAAGTCACAGGGAGAAGATCATGCCCACAGGAGCTTCCTCCCAAGGTCATGGATATTTTGGTCACGTTTATACTGACAGGTGTTACTAGATGGTGTTTCAGGATGGCAAGGATGCATGTCACCTTCTTGCCTTGAGCCATGTGGCAATGCTTCAGTGGTGCTAGGACTCAGATAATGTAAATGAGAAGGCAGTTATGTGGGCACCATGGCTATGTCTACACTGCAGCTTGCGTAGTCCTGGTCCCCTTATCATCCAGACCAGCGCACTCAGGTTCCCCCTGTGCCCATGTTGGGATGTCCTCCCAGAGGAATCCAGGGAATGAAACACATCAAGATTTTGTCATCATGTGCAGCTGGAAGATGTCCAAGCTGTGCATCCAGTAGCCAGGACTGCACAACTGTCACAGCAGCGCGTAGTGTGGCTCAGTTGTCCTTACTCAGGGCCCTAAATTGTGATACTGAGTTAAAAAACTGGCATTTTTGTGTTCAGAAAAAGGGATGAACAGAACCAAAATTTCCTGCAAACCCTATGCAGGCAAGTAAAAGTTTCCTCTGCACTCATCAGGCCTAAACCTTGTGACTAGAAAGAATCAATGAAATTTGCTGCCCATAATCTCACTGATTTGAAAGATATCACCCTTAAGTGTGACTTAGAGAAGGCTCATTTTTTCAATTGAGTTTAACAAAAGGAAACAGAAACTCTACTCTCATACAAAATTGTTCTATAAATGGGCAACCTTATTTTAGCCAATGTGTTCCCATCAATTTTTATTCCTTTTGGAGAAAAAGAAACACAGAACACTGTTAGTGTTTTTTTTTCATCTGTCAGTCATGTATCTTTTAGTAAAGTATTGGGTCTGGAAAACGTAATTACATGATTATAGTGAAGAGTAAGCTGATGGCTTATTTCCCCCTTGACACGAATACTCTTCTTATTATATGCAAATATTTTGAATAATTGTTCTTGCTTATTGAAGAACCAAGATTTTGGCCTTTTGCTAATACAATTAAAATCTTATTCTCCCACCAAAACCAAAGAAAAATATTTTTCCCCCCCTCTAATGAAACAGAAACATTAAAATAAATAAATTTCAAAACAAAACAAGGGAAATTCCTCCCCAACCACTGAGTCTTCATGTTGACATAGTATTACCAGAGACGTAAAAAAGCCACTAGCAATCTACATCTCCTAACATAGTCTGCCTTTTCTCTAAATGATCTAGTATTGGGTGAAGTGAACTCACTTTTCTCAGACTCTTGGTGGTACATGAGATGGCTTAAATCCCCTGTCACATTTTGGCAGCACAAGACTGAAGTCAGCACAGCAAACCACACAGCAAAGAGAGCTCCTTGGGCTTAGTAGTGCAATAGGACAGCTAGAGGCTGTTGGTTGACTCAAGAGGGTGTTTGTGAGATGTCTAGTCCAGTCAGATCAGAGCTTCACCCTCTGCCTCATCCCCCCATTCTTTCTAAGTCTTCCTACAATTTGGAAAAAAATGAAAGAAGAAAAACCAAGTGGAATTTTCTGATTTCAGCAAATACTGTAGTTGCTTCTGTCTCCTCAGATCAGACTTCCATAAGTTTTACATAATTCCAGATTCAGCACTGGCCTGAACTCTTGTATGGCAGAAAGGAGCAGAGCTGTGGGTGCTGCAGCCCAGTTCTCCAGCAGGTACCCTGTGTTCAGCTCATCCCAGGGAAGCAGAGAGGCTGTGACCCTGTGCTGTGCAGATGTTTGGATGGGAAGTGCTTTGAGACACTTGCTGTGTCTGTGGTTGAGTCTGTGCTTCTCCCAGGACAGATGGTCCTTCAGATGACTGTCCTGCTCCAGTCTGAATGGTTCTTGAGCACAGAGCTGCCAAGTTCTCTCTTTTCCCTACTGCACATCAATGCTTTCTTCCAAATAGGTCATCCTGGCTATATCTTGACTCCTCTGGGGTGCCCAGTTCTGAATGGCAGCAGTGCTACAATCATTCCCTTCCCCCTGTGTTCTGATTTTATGTTACATCTTAAAGATGTCTATATGAGTAAACTTCAAAGCTTTCTTCATTTTGAGAATACACATCTGTTGGTAGCAGGAGTGCACTCGCAAATGTAATCCCCTGCTCCCATTCTTATCAGAAAAGTAGAAATGAGTGGAACTTGACATTGTGTGGTAATTTATCCCCTCTGCATTATACCAGGTAGTTATTATTGTTTTCCTCTCACCTTCTCATTCTTGCCTTATATTTTGATAAATATGGTTTCTCAGATGTGCCTCTTCATATCTAAAATAACATGAATGGGTAACAGTGCAGGAGGAAGAAAATCTCTGCTGAAGATGTTGCTCATACCTCTGCAGTCCTTGGAGCTTCTCAGTGATCTATGCTCTCTCAAGGTGAAACTGTTCTCAGTGTAAGCTTTGCCAAATTTACAAAGAGGTAGCCTGAGTATAACACAGTTTGGCTTTTGAAAGCTTTCCTCTTCCTTCCTTCATGTTAGACACCGTGCTTCTCATCGTGTGTGGCCCTTATGAACTGAGGACAAATACCTTCACATATACTCACATAGCAACACAGTTCAGTTATCATAGTGATGTCTCTCTGAGATGTGTTACAACCTGCTAGTTGAAAGCAAAAGTCTTCTCCTCACACTACATCCAATGTTTAACTTCAGGGGAACTACCAGATTCTTCCAGCATGACATTGTCTGCAGATTTAATACATATATTCTTCATTTCAAGTTCTTAGTAACTCAGGCTGTGAGACTCCTGAGGAACCTCACACAACATATTCTTCTCTTTTAACAAGAAAACATTGATACTTGCTTTATGGTATAGTTTTGTCACATTTCAGTTGGTTTCAAAGTACAAGCTTTTTCTAAAATTTTAGTAAGTTTATTACAAGAGTTACTAATGTGAAGCTGTAGCAGACATGCTACTTCTATCTGATGTACTGTTTCTCTCCTGTTTGACTTGCATGGATGGACACAATATATGTATCTTCTCAATAAGTTATTGAACCCAGTCTTACCCTTTGAGTAATTAATGTTGGAGTTCAAGAAGTCTCTTACTAAACTACAAAATTTTCTGTTCCCTCAATGATAGTGTACTTACTGCCACATTTAGCATCTTTTGAAATTATGATGGCTTACAATGAATAAAATGGTTTTCAGATTATGAATTTCCCAACTTCAGGTATCAGGGAGCTAGAGGAATGATGAGTCTTATCTGCTAATTTGTTGATCACCTCTCATTCTTAGATCTTTCTGTTCTTACTAGCTGCTTTGTCCCCTCCTCCAAGTGTTTCTCCCCATGAATGTTTGTTCTCTTAGGAGAAAACAAAATTGACATTGTTTTGAGTCCTTAAAATGAGTCCCCTGTCAAGTGCAGACAAGTTATATTTCAAGATGAAAAGGCACTTCTCACCTTTACATTAGGATAGTCTATATCCCCTGTAGCAAAGATCCCTACACTTCAGCCCCTGCCTATCTCTTTAATATCCACTTGTATCTTCCCCAGGCATGTTTTTTTCTGGCCATGATTTTCCCCTGAGCAGTTTGCATGCTTCACACTCAATTTTTTATGAGGCATCTCCCAATGCACACAATACTTTTCCAGAGAATCTGGGCCTGAGGCTTCTCTGTCCTCCCTGCATGTGCCTTGGTCCTTGTTATCTGAGCTTTTCAAGGTGGGACCTGGTCATTCTGATTTCCTGGAAATGCAGTTCTTTGTCCTGATAATACTGTTTGGGGAAGAATATTAGATTAATTTAGTTGTTATGACACATTTAGTCCATCATTCTCTTTAGATGTTTGGAATAGAGACCTTGGTATCACAAAAAGCAGGTCTTCCATCTCTAATATAATTATGGCTAAGGCTTTAGCTTGTTCTGAAATAGTTTGGTTTTCTACTTATTTACAGAAATCCAAGAGCAAAGGCACCCAGGAGAGCAAAGGTAGCCTCCAACTGCTTTCAGCTTATGGTCAACTGGTGGAGTCAACCTGGTAGCATAGAATATTTATATTAAGGTAGCAAATCAATGAAGTCAGAAAATGAATCGTCATTCATTATTCTTCACACATACAAACACAAACATATCTGCTCACTGCAAAAAGCCTTTGCAGCATGGCTGGATGGTTGGTGAGCCATACGCATAGATGGGAAGCAAATTTCAGCCCATGCTGCTTCTTCAGAGAACACTTTTCCTTAGGGTGGTCTCTCTCCTTTTACAATAATAGGAAAACAGCTGGTCACTGAAGCTGTGGCACGGAGAGATGGGGGCAACTCGGCCAGACAGGTCACATTATATATAGCTTGTTGCATTTTTAAATCTTTTCGTTTTCTTTAAGGTGAGTCATTTTCCCCCCTCCACGTACACACACACATAAACACAGTTTTCTTCCTTCTGCAGTTGATTTCAGAGTCCCGCAGCTTAGATGTGGTGTTCTTGTGCTGCTCTAATGATTTTGGAAGGTATTTGAAAGGTTCAATTAAACAAAACTAGAAGACAGTGGAGAGGTGAAAGGATCTGTGCAGTTATTGGTGTGGAATGCTGAGCACTTCTGCAGGCTGGTTCCCGTGGATAACAAAGGGGCGGCTGTCTGAGCTTCTGGAATGAGACATCTGTGTCTTACAGAGAACATGATTTATGCCCTGGCCATAAGGACTTTTTTTTTTCCCGCTAAGAGAATGCAAAGGGGAGGTGTCAAACTTTCTGTCTGAAGTGTGTGTAAGAAGTGCTGTTTCACAGGACATATGGCTTTGCTTATGAATCCTTAGTTAAATTTTTCCCTACTCCATTTATTGTGCAGTGTGGTAGACACTGTTTGACTGCTTCCAGCCTCCCCAGACTTATCTCACACCTAGACTGTGTAGGTGCAAATCTCTGTTCAGACTCAGGCGTAAGCATACCTTAGGGCAAACCAGCACTGACCTAAGGATGTGAACACAAAAGTAAAACCTCTCTTTCTTTGTGCTGTATGCCTATCACCATGTAGCTCTTTTGCTTTTGCAAAGTGAGAACATTGCCAATGTCAAGCTGTCCAATCAGCGCTGGGATGCTTTCCAGATAGAACTTCATAAAACATGCCATAAGAGGAAATGGGACAATATAGGACACCTGGAGTTTAAATTGGTTTGCATACAGACAGGATGCACTGCCTTGTATCTCATATGCAGAGATGGATCAAGGATTACTTCAGGCTGGCTTTTTGGCCTGTCACCTAAAGCGTGATGTGTGCCTGGGCACTGATTTTGCTGAATGACAGTGAAAAATCAGTTTGCAATGTGTGAATACTTCTTTTCAGTACAGTCTTCCCTCTCCCATGTGCTCAGGGTGTTCAGTGCAGGAGTTAGGGTTCGGGTCTCTCTCTCATTCAGCTGAAGTATACTGGAAGCTCCTTCTGAATCTGAAGGGAAGTGAGAATTGTTGTCGCTGCTGCCCAGAAACCTAGTCCTGCAGCTGAAACAAGAAAGCACTGAGAATAGGTCATGTGAAGCTGGTGTCTCTGGTAGGAAATGAAAAAGTTGGATGTGAGTTGAGAAAACAATGAGCACTGCCAGTCCTATAACTTTGGAGACACAGCCAAGTACAAATACTGAGCACTCGGAGGACTGCAGGCTTGCTTGGAAGCTTGGCTTGATATGATTTTTTCTTTTTATTTCTTCTTTTTTTAATAAACACATGAAATGCAAGCAAATACAGAAACATTTAAATTTCATGCATTACAAATATATCTCATGGTATCATCAGACCAAAAGAAAAAAAGCACACAAATAATTATTACCTTGCATTTCTATTCTAAAGAAGAGTAGACTGGCAGAGGCAACTCTTTAGAATCCATTTGCTGTGGTAAATGACTAAAAAAATTTTAAAGCACTTTTTAAAAATAGTTTTTTACAAAGCACCTGTTTTAGAACCAAATGAAGAAATGGAACTCCAGGGAAATGATGAATGTATAATCTGTGCCAAGAAGCACCAAACCCATGGAAACCTTTTTGCACTGTATGCCTTATAAAAAAGATAGTGAAAGATAGCCCTAGGCTTAAGATATTTATGCCCTAGTTTGCTACAAAGATGGGAAATATGTATTGCTGTTATCCCCTTTTTACAGAAGTAGGAACAGTAGCACAAAGCAACCATGTAATTTGCATGGGTCACAAAAGGAAACTGTGACAGAGTCAGGAAAGAAATCCAAACTGTTAAGGTCGCCTCACCTTGGCATCCCTCTGCTTCATGAAGATCTTGAACATGCAAATAAGGTAAGAAACATGGTTGCTTCCAGGCTAATCAACTTGCAGTAATGGTTCAACCTGCTGATTATGTACACAAGTACCTAGACTAGGCATTTTGGCCAACACTAAACTTTTAACTGTTCAATACCAGTATTTATTACACATCACAGCTCTTCAAGCTAGATTTCTTAACTCAAAAGACTCTGTTTTCTAAAGACCAGTAGTCATGAGCAGATGTTTTTTGCATGACCTTGAGTAGAGTGGTCTGCCTGAGAAAGTAGGATAGACCTATGAAAATCATGGCTTCACAACACTGACCTGTGCTTGTTATTTTCAAGAGAGGGCAGGGGGTTCCTTTGTCAGCTCTAACAGCTAAGAAGAACTTCGCCCAGTATTTCAAATGTTCTGTCCATATTGTGTGTTCCTGACTTCCTCCTTCACACCCTCCCAGAACTCTGGTCTGAAAATCCAGTCATTCAAAATTATCTGTATTCCATCAGCTATTATGGAAAGTAACATTTGTGAGTCACCAAAAGTAAAGTGATCTCTTGTTCATTTATTATGTCCAATTCTTGATGAGAAAAAATATTTTTTCTAAAGAGGAGTTGGGGAACCAGGACTGCATGTCTTTATAGCAGATAAGGAATTTTCCATGAAGATCTGAACTTCGTGTACACTGTGTTTTATGTTTTAATTGGTGCTATGGGGGAACTGGAATTTCACTGTGGAAGTAAATTATGTGATTTAGAAATTAAATTTTGCTCCAAATAAGATTCAGATGTTATAGTTTCTTAGGGCTAAAAATATTAGTTCAGGGTCAAATAAGCTTTTGCAAACACATTTTTAGCTTGATACAACATTTTAAGTACGTCAGGTATTAGGAGGGATTTTACTTGTGTTTAGTTTTGTTTGATTGTTGTGTTTGGTGGTTGTTTTCTTGGAAGAAATTCCTATCAACATGGATACATTTCCACCTAATGTTTCCATCTATCTGAATGAATTAACACTGCTGAAGGAAAACACATTATGCAAGATTTATTTCTTGAATGTTTCTGGTTTTGGAGCTTGTTTTGTTTCTTTCTTCATTTGTAAAAGATGAGCTAATGTAGCCTGAGAATGTGCTTTGAATAAAGGGCAGCAAGTAGCTACCGTATCTCAGAGGAAGAAAAGGGAAAGAATTAATCTCAGCAAGTCCCTGTCTCTCTGCTGGTTGTGACTGACACCATTTGATGAAGTTATTTCCAGATGCCCAGCCCACAATGTCATGGGATAAGTCAGTCATTCAATAGATCTCACAAAGCAAATCACATTAACAATCCCACCCTTTAGAAAAGTGTCCACAATGTTTTTCTTTACCCCTACTACAAAAATATCTAATATATAAAGCATTATATTATTAAAAAGTGACATGTAGTTTTCAACAGATGTTTGCCAAATACCCACATTGAATTACTTAATTGTCCTCTGCCATGTCAATAACCAAGCAATGGTTGGTAGTAATAGTGCTGTAGTGATTCGGTAGTAATGCAATTGCATTCGTTGTTGCTGCCACTGGAACACAAGACAGGTGACTGGCAAAGACATCTTCTGCCACTGAACCCAGCCTATGTTATGAGAGACAGCAATGTCATGTAATTCCCTTAAGAAATTTATTAGCATCTGTCTTAGAACTGTTTACCCACTGATACTCTTGGAAGCCAGTTCTACACTTACTAACCTAGTGGGTAGGACATGTCTGCTAATTTACAATTATAATTTATTCAAGGCAAGCTTATGTCATGTATTGATGGTCCCAAATTATCACTTAATTTAAATAGCTCGTTTAGCTCTTCTTTCTCCTTGGAGATTTATTTTCTCCCTGTGATGTATTTATAGGGATCAGTTCTATAATCTCCCAGATTGTCTTATGTTAGAGAAAAAAGGACAAACTCTTCTATCCATGTGCGGTAAGATAAGCTCCCCATGCCTCCCGTCAGCCTATCAGTGTTCTCTGTATCTGCTTATGTTTGATCTTGTATTCCTTGAATGCAGGTGGCCAGAACAGTACACAATCTTTCAGAAAAAATCCTCATATCATGCTGTTAATATTTCTCTGTCCATAATAGAAAAAGTTTGCCTGATTAACAGCCAGGGTTGTGTCTGAGGTTCTGATGTAGTTCAAAGTGTTGTCCACTACACCCAATGCCTGTCTTGTTCTCTGTCATTTCCAGTTTCTGAGCTCATGGCCTATATAGCCTGTTAGTAGCCTCCAAGAATGTGACCTTGTGGTTTACACAATTAAGTTTCATCCCATTTCTGTTAGTGTTTTCAAGGTCACCGAGCTCTTCCTGTCTGGTATTCTGATCATCTTCTATTAACAATGCTTTTCAACTTAATTAGAGCACTCTTTGTGTCATGTTTCTTAATGAAAATAAGTAATCCTGGAGGAATTCCACTACTAATGTTTTCTAGAACAATAGTTCTCATTTTAAGACAATCTGTTGTATAGCCTTTGGCAAACTACTGGCTCACACCAATTAACTGAAAAATATCCAATTTTTTCTGCACAAGGAAAGCTTCCTGACAGAATCATCTTTTAGGTGATGACAATAGATGATGAGGACAAGTAGCAGAGGTATTCTTTCTTTCAACATTTAATGCCAAGTTTGAAAAACATGACCCACTGTCAAAGAACAACACAGAGGATTCTTGCAGTGTTAGTTGGCTGGACTTGATGGTCAAGCCAATCAAAATTCCTAGATTTTGTGGCTGCCTAAAGAAAATTAAATGAATTTGTAATTGCAACCAAAATAAATGTCTGCAGCCTCTGCAATGCAAAATATCAGTCAAAATCAATATAACTATCAGGCAAAATAATGTTCTACTGTGTCTTGTTAGCCTGTCAAGCAAATCCATGCAAATAGTCTTTATGCATAACTGTCTTATTCAGATACTTGGATGTAATCCATCAAACACTTCTCACCCATTAAATATAATTATATGCTTTGTTGGAATAACCAGATGTTTAGTGCTAAGCTGAGCAGATGTCTGTGCTTCATACCGGAAGGTTATAAACCTATTTACACCAGCAGTAAACTACAAGCATTAAAATGATGGAGGAAATGAGTAGTTCTCACTTCATTTTGGCAAATTGCCAGTAATTCATTCCCTTTGGATCAGCTTAAAAAAGGTGCTAAGTTTGCTACAAGGTAAATTTGACATAGGTGTTCGTAAAACTCGGCTGACCTTTTATAATGAGTGTGATGATGACCGCTTTGGATCCCTTAGACTTAATTCATCTTGCAGTGAGTTTGCAAGACTGGGTTTACGCAAACCTTTCCGTTTGTTCAATGCACCTCCTCCTCCTCTTCCCTGAAATCTGAGCTCCAGATTCAAAGCTCTCAAGTAATAGTCCACTGAAATGTCCAAAACGTGTTTTTTTCTGAGACAAAAGTAACTGATAACCTAGTATTTGTTGTCTTTCACCCAAATATTTATATCTTATCCTACCTGCCTGAACTTTTATCTGTTTTCACTGGTTTATCTGCAAGGAGAACTCTGCTAAAAAAAAAAAAAAAATTCCAAGAAGAACTCTGCTGGAAGTATGGAAATGGGTATTTTTTAAGGTGGGTGGTAACTAGAGCTGCAGGACTAATTGCCATGAGAGTGCATGTGCTATGTTATGCCTGCAGTCTATTAAGACACTTAAACGCTTATGCATATAAATACTTTTACAGAATCCACTTTATAGAAATTTCTCAGACACATACAGTAAACATTTTTAAAGTAATTTTGATGATCTAGAGAATTATCTTCCTTTTCTGTTTGTGGAATTCCTTTGATGTCTAAGCATTTCACCAATATCGAGTAACCCTGAAATATATATACTTCTACTGTATAGTAGGACAAATAAGTAATTAGTACATCTGGTTTCTTGAGTCAAAACAATTCAGGATAAATGGTGACAGGAAAGTGACTCGTAAATGAGGGATCTTAGAGCAGGAAAAATGTCTAGAAGCCGGAAGAGGAAGAGGGCTGGCTTGGGCATCTTTTTCTGTGGAAAAGCAAGAAGAGATCCTCAGGAGGTGCTAGTCCATTGGTGAGACATGAGTGAGCCAATAACTGCTGATTTCTAGAAGAAAATTCTCAAGGAGGTAAACTATGCTAGAATTTTGAAGAAGGAACAAATAACGTGAGGCAGGAAGGGAAGTAATCCAATGTGAGGACTCATGAATAGCAATGGAGGGAACAGGTGCTGAAGAAAAAGACCACAGCAGCTTATGAAAAACTCTCACCAGGGACTCTGAGCCGGGCAAGATTTAGTTCCCTACAGGACACCAATAGTGTGATGCAGGCCTTGGTTTGAGAAGAAATATTTAAAGCTATTAAAAAAGCCTCACCTTCCTGTACTGATTATGGGGAATTGCTCTGAAAGTCACATGGCATTATTTCTGTTTCCTGATCTGATGAACTTTGAAAGATTTCTGCAATCAATTTTTCTCTAAATTCATTCCTGCATTTTTGAAGAAAAAATTCCTTTCTTAGCGTGTACAAACTATGGTCAGTTACAGTTATGCACCCTGAAAATGAGGTTACAATTGCACTGGGCAGCTAAGCTAAAATTGGGATGCAGGGCCTTTATATCCATTTATTCTCCATAGAACACATCCCATCCTCCCACAGAGCCTGAAGAATAAACAGATCCTTTTTAAACATTATCAAGGAGACAGCTTGTCATTGCATGTTAGCTGACTCATTAAGATTTCTATATCAATGATATCTAGGCTGATGGAGGGCCATTGAGCTGTTAAGATAATCTCGCTCTAATGTCTGCAAGTACAAGTTCTGTTTTAGAAGTTTTCCTGTGGTTTGCAGTTATTGAGTCATATTTTTTACTTCTGAATGTAATCATGAAATGTTATTTCAGTAATTGCAAAACAGTTTGAGATTAAATTATTGAACAACAACTATTACATCTCTGTATTTGTCTTCAGCTATTGGCAATATTGTTTGAGCAGATCTGATCGGAGCCTTTCTTTGGGTGCTGGCTTCCTAACCTCTTTGACAAACTCTATTATTTATATTACTCAGCACTGGGTAATGCTGATCTGAAAAGGAGGGCAGTCTTGTGACAAAGAAGTTGGGTTTATTTCTGGTCGGTGACACAGACTGTCTGTGAGAAATTAGATAAATCACATCTTTTTTTCAGTCCTGATTTATTAGAAGAAATAGAGAGACATTACTACTCTATCTCCATTATGATTTTTCCATTTCATTTATAGCATCATGACAGTGGAAAGTAGAAACACATTGACATAAGTGTTCAGCAGACGGGACTTGCCTTCACAGTTCATAAATCCTAAAACTTCATTTCTTGTTTTTCTTTGCTACTGGATGTTTCAGGTTGACATTTTGCAAGTAGCCAAAGTTATGAGGAGTAGGATGCATTTTCACTTTTTAATAAAAGTTGAGGTTGTCTGATAACAATATGATTCCTGCAAATGAGCTCTAAAAAAACTGTTGCAGGTTACAAATACCATGATAAAAAATCAGGACAGATGACAACTGTGGGAGCATCTTGTGTTGTGTATTGGTACTGTCTAGGACAAAGAGAGCATTTTACTACGAAAAACATAAATACAATATTCAGATCTCAAAATCCTATTTCATTAATCTGGACCAAAGACCATTCCTGATATAAATCCATTGACACAAGAACTGAAGTATATGAAATATCGCTGAGGTTTATTTCTGCATTTTTAATCATACAAGGCAATCAATTAACAATCATGCTTCCCAGGGATCCTTTGCCAGAGGAATGATATTAACTAAGGGATTCAATTATCACTTCTGTTCAGTTTGAATTCATATGGCACCATGATAAATGGCCCCTACTGCTTGTAATAACAATACTTTTCACACATTTATTTTCTCTTGTTTACTTAATAATTAATATGCCACCCACAATGACAATATGTGGGCTTGTTTACATCAACCCTCAGTAATCAATAATTGTTGCCCATGTGACACCACAAAAAATAACCCCAAACGTTGCCATGACAACTCTTTTCTAATGCTCTCACAGTAAAGCCCTGCCTGGCTTTTGGCACTGACCCACCAAAAGCCGTGGAATATGAGAGTTGAATAGTCATGACAGTTTCTGCTTTATGTTTAGGAAAGTTGTTTCAAGATAGCCAAGTTGGCTTGCTTAGGGCAATTTAGTAATGGTAACACAGAGTACCATTGGGTAAATCATCTGGGAAACAGGTTTTCAGAAGTAGTTTGGCTATCTCAGCACTGTTCCATACTGTGAAAGGACTGTTCCATACTGTGAAAGACAGAAACACCTGACTCAGTTCCTTAAGAGGGTCAGCAAAATTGTTGCTCACTTTTAACAAAACAGATGTACAGTCCTCTGTGAAATTTAAAAAAAAAAAAGGATGGGCAGGAATAACAGTAAAAGTATTTTCCATACACTGCTTAAAACCTAGCTTGCTTCTATGATCAAATACTCAATTCTGTCTTTGGTGGCTTATTTAAACTGCTTGTTATTTTTTGTGAAAACCCAAAAGATCAGAGAACAAAATTTTAATTTACTGAAATACTTAAATATTAATATAATCAGTCAAAACAGTCATTGAAAATACTAGGCTGCCAGTTATTAAATTAAAAAGAACAACATCTTCATCCCCAAATGTCTGTACTTTCCCGTGCAGTAAAGAATGAAGAATCCCTATTTTGCTGAAGCATCACATATATGTAGAAATGAATAGATAAAGAAGAGGGATCTACACAGTGAATGACTGTTCCTTTTTAAGTGCCCATCATATCCTGCTCTAGGTGGGCATCTGACAGGCATTTGCACTGAAGAGGGTGCTGGGTTCCTGTAATGAGGCTGGCTGAGAGGTTAAAGATTTTCAATTGATTTCCAAGTTCTGTTAAGAATTATTCACTTCAGGTGGTCCTGTACCCATGGCAAGCCAGTCTGAGTCTTGCTGGCTTTTGGTTTGGGGCAATGTTCTTTTTAAGGAAAACTCTTAACTTCCCAGTCTGACAAATCTGACTCTGGTTAGAGCAGTGCAACCTCTAATGAGACCAAGTCCTACTACACCATCAATAAACTGAAATCCTCAATGCTCTCCAGAATGGGAAAGCCTGGACTGCCCAGCTAGGCGCATGCCTAGCTGGATGGCATGCATCAGCAACAAACTCATGACCTCTTTCATTTCACTCAAGACCTTTGTGTATTTCTAGGAAACACAGACTCAGCCTGCTGTTTCTCTAAGATCTGTGACAGTCCAGATGCCATTGCTCTGGGTTTTCAGTGGATTTCAGGTAGAAGCAGCATGCATGGCTGTGGATAAATAAATGAAAGATCACATACTTAGACAGGTCACATATAAATCTCTGAGGTGCCTGACCACAATACTCACTGTAATCTCCAGGTTTGGTTATGATGGGAATAGAGAGTGGTGGAGGCTTTGCTTTCCTAGGCTCTGCGTTGCTCAACCGAACCTTGGCCTTTTACAGTCCACTTCAGCATTATTTATTTGCTGATCTCTGTGCATTCTTCTCTAGACCAAGAGGTAACTCTGAACAAAGAGAAATGTTGTGTTCTGCTTTACTACATAATACATACAACAGCCAGATGTAAAAGTTCAGATCTCCATGCCTCAAAGTTCATCTGCCTTTGAAACTAGGTTTCATCTAGGCATGTGTCTTCTAAATCCTACACATATATTCATCAAAAATGCTGTCAAACACAGCAAGATTAAGTCTTTGTGACTTCCTCAGTTTGTATTCCAATCCATACTCTGCCAGAGGTGGGGAAAAAAAGTAATGTGGTAGCATCCTCCTTAAAAGCTATACAGCTGGGACATAAACTCAGTTTTATTAGAGGTCACTTTTGTACCAGAGGTAGCCAAAGTAAATTTCGTCACTCAATAAAAATTCAGACCTTTTTGGCTGCATTTCAAGAAGAATCTTGTTTCACAGTCTCCTTTTGTGAAATGGTATTTGCTAGTAGAAGTCCACCAAACAGGCACTGATCTGTCTATTCAGGCAGAAGAGATTAAAGGCTAGCCAATGTCTTAGCTATAGAATAGATCATTTCATTCATCCAGTTTGCTTACCAAAAAAGTTGTTCTAACATTAGAGTAATTTGTTCTCTCTCTCTCCCCCTCCCCTCCTCAACCCTGGAGTGATCTTATTATTGAGACCTGAAGGCAGATGTTATTTCAAATTTGTAGTGCTTCCTTCTTTTTATCTTTTTTCCCTCCTAACCAAGAAATTTAGTAAATAAACTAAGATATATTTAATACTTAACATTTACAGAAAGCTCACCATGCTGTAGAAAAAATATGTGGCTAGCTGGAAGCTCAGTTGTCTGCATTGGTTCTGCTCATTGTTCCTGGGCAGTGTCCAGAGCTGCCATGCTACCAGCTCGCTCCCTTTCCAGGAAACATGAAACCAGCCTGGGGCCCTGAAACTTAAAACTAGGTTATGCCCCCTTCCTTCTGCCTTTAGGCATGCTAGTTGGTAGTAGCACATACCCTACAAATAACTCTCGCAGTTCCAGTGGTACCAACCATGTATTCAGGCACCGTTGAGTATAAGCAAAACAGACACACTGATCCAGTAGATGGACTCTGTAGAAACTGTGAATGCTTGTACAAGGAATTTGAGAGATGTCAGTAGCGTATTACCTGGAAGTAGCTGCTTATTGACGACTGCTTATTATGAATTTCCTTGTGTAGTTGTTGGCTTCTAGAATAAAAATCAGAATTGAAGTTTTCCCTCTACAGATGTAGTGGTGAGGGCTGCTCTTGTAGCAGTTCTGGCTGGACTTGAGACCTGGTATAACTGAATCTTTACTACCATCAAAGGAAGGAAACCTCCCTGTGACTGGGACTGTCTGCACAATTTGATATGGAAAACAGATGTGCTTCCAGTCTAAACTGAGAAGTGACATTTCTGCTGTTTAAACAATGATACTGGTTTGCAATAGATCTGCTGGTTACAAAGGTGGTGAGGAGGAAAACTGGTTAACATTACTTTAGAAACATTTTGAGAGGGTGATTTTTGTCAAAAAAAGAGTGATATTTCATTGTGAGTCTACCTGAAACATTTCATTTAAATTGAGATAAGGTTCTGTACCATTTTTTAGCTTATTTCTAACCTTGTCCTCTTGTTTGTTTCCTTGTCTGGTTCTGTAATTTGAAAGCTTAGTTTTGGAAATGTTGAAACTCTTTGAACCTCTCTCCTTCCCCTTTTTAAAATGTAATGTGAGACCAACAATGTAAATACTTTTCTCCAAAACTTTATTTTCCTCCAGCAAAAGTTGCTCTCTATCTTAAAAAACAATAAAATAATTGCATGAGATAAAGGAAGTTTGCTCTAGTTTGGTGGAATGGAATTAAATAAAATGAGTGCCATCTACTGGTTGCGAGTTCTAACCTGTAGATTCCTTAACCTCCTATGCACTTTGGCGTTACAGTGCTTGCCTTGTATTAGCGCTCATCTTTATTCAAGAAAGATAATAAAATACTTCATCTCTCCACTGTCTCATGCTTCTGGATGAGCAAAAGGCATTCTGTCGTAGTCTTAAATTACAAGTAAAGACACTTTATAATTAAGAAGGTGCCATTAATCAAATCAACCAGCAGTAGTTCGGTGTTTTAATTATACACAAATATTGTATTTAGTCTATTCCTTTTGGTTATTCATCACCTCCATCCACTAGACTGCTGTCTGTTTATTATTTATTAAATCCTACTGAAGACTTGTTATATTTTTTATGAGCATAAGAAAGGTGCTTCAAAATTGATACAAACATTGCTTTTTCAGCCATAAAGCAGAAAGTTATATTTATAACTGGGTTATGTGTACTGTGCTCTTAGCTGCATATGCATCTGCCTGTAGCAATAATTTCCATCTATTATATATAGTGACTTTTGATAATTCTACTTTTTCTTCCACTCTTAGAGCGCAACCGCACCAAATGGGATTTCTAATGGATTATTCACCTTTATCTTAGGTAACAAAGTTAACTTTCAAGAGTAAGGGAACAGAAAATCAAGATTTAAAATTACTAAATCAACGAGATGCATCCTTGGTCTTATAAACTTGGATTCCTGAATCACGTAAGGTTGTCAAATCAGTTCAAAGATAGCATGAATCAAGAATTCAATACTGGTTTAAAACAACTGATAATCTTGTTTTTCTTACTAAGAAAGCAGAAAAGAGATCAAGAATTTCAGGTTTCTAAAAGTCATCAGGGTTTCAAATTTATCTTTCTTTAATTTTAATTACTGTAAAACTTTGACCTTTCCAAACATGTAGTTTTACATGAAGTAAAACCCCATAACCCAAAATATATGATACCTGGAATCTGAGAAGTACAGGATTTACTCCTCGCCAAGAGGACTGAGATTTCAACCTGAATATGCTCAGATGGCAGCTCTAACTACTGTGCTGTTGAACACATTGAGGTCGATCATGCAGGCTGTGCTTTGAATTGAAATTTGCATTCTGGGAAACCAGTAAAGTCCAGGTTAAAGCATCTAAATTGCACCTCAATTCCTGTTTCTAACATTTCTTTCCCATAGGATAGTTCAAATCCTTCAGCCATTAAAAATAATAATCATGGGGATATCGAGGTCGAATCTGGAGCTAGGACCCACCATTTTGTGAAAATGGAAATCTTGCTGTTTGTTAGGTTTTATTTCCAATAAGTCAAAACACATGAACTGTTCCATATGCTCATAGTGATGCTGGACACCTCACTGAGAGCTCAGTGTATGTCCTGATCACGGAGAAGCAATCTGACAAATATCTACAAGCATGAAAAATGAGAGGTCAGTTTAGTCAAAAAGCACAAGACATCTGCTAGGAAAGAATGAAGCAATTAACTCTTTTTCCCCATGATGAACAAGCATATACCTGCTTCATCTTCACTGATTACATGTTTATCATGTTATCCAATTCCCACCTCCCTTTATTAATTCATTCTTGTGATGAGCCCTAAAATAAAATCACAAAAGAAATGTGAACAGAATTAAAATAGCTTAGTGTAGGTAGAGAAAAAAAAGGAAGAAAGATGATACTGGCATTTATTCTCACAGATTATTTGGGGACAAGGAACAATTAAGGCTTCCTTGTTTATAGGCCTTTAATAATCCAACTTTCATTCTGGACTCAACCCGCCTGCCTCCATATTTCATAAAGAGGCAGAGAGGAAACTTTAGGAAAATCTGTTGTCCCTGAAGGTACTTCTCTTTGAGAAGACAGCTGGGTCACAGATACAGATGGTGTCCAGAAGCACTTTTCATAGCCAGAAAGGATGCTGGGCTGGGGACTGTGTTTAGATTTGTGAAAGGGGAGATGGCAGAGTGGGACAGGACAAAATCGGGTTCCTTGGGTTCATGGATGGCATATGTCCCTGGCCTGAGTCTTTAGTATCCTTTAAGATAACAACTGCTGCCACAGCTGAGCAGAAAGAGAACAATTCGTTCGCAGCAATTGTCTTGTGACCCCATGGACTGATTGACAGCTTTATTTACAAATTGTGCCATTTGGCCTTGGCCTTTTGACAACTCCTTTCACAAAGGGTAGCTCACGCCTGAAGGAAAGTCACTGAAATACTTCTATTGATGGCAAGATAATGATTCAGTCATTTTTTTTATATGCTTGAAGGGTACTGTTGGGCAGATCAATGCAAGTGGAGAGTTTAAATGCCATGGACATTGTGGGGAGTCATAGCAACACTATCATAAAGCTCAAATTTTAACATAGATGTAATGAACTGGACTTCTGTAAACAGAAATCTATCATGGAAACTTTTTTTTAATGAAGCACCATGCCCTTTTCCTCCTCATTTGATCTCATCACTATCAACAGTAACCTATACTGTCTTAGGGATGGTTGCATAGACACATTGATTTAATTTCAGCTACTTTTAACCTTCCTAAAATCAGGCATTTAATTTAAGCCAGTCAACTTCTGTAGTTAGAGGGGATGGATTTTCCCCTCCAAAATATCCCTCCCAACTACCTTTGGACAGGATAAATGATTGCTTACATCCGTCTCATTCGGAAGGAGTTGGTGCTCCCTGCCCTATTTTCTGACAGCCATCAAGAGCACTTGACAGTCACAAACTCCACTATGAAATCTCTTCTATTTATCCTGCCAATGGCAATCTGGACCTACCCTGGTCTATGCAGACTGTTTTATCTCTTTTTCTCTCTCCTTCTGGATGGTAGTACAAAGACAAAGCAACATGGACTAATTTGCACAGCTATTGCTGAGACCTCAGATTTTAATGAATGACTTCTGTTTCCAGAGACCGTCAGTCTCTAGCCTTTGCAAGATTTATATATCTGCAGTGCAAATACAAAGTTCCATGGAGAGCTCAGTTTTACAAAGTATTTCGTTGTTTTTTTTAAATTTAAAAATCATTTTTATAGCTTACATAATAACAATCCCATTATTTTCAGTCCTCTCACTCTCTAGGTCTTTTCTTAGCTCATTATTTATGCTGATAGCTACTAGTGATAGAAGACAGGAAATAGATATGACAACCAATATGAATCCTTTCACTTAGAATATATTTGATGTGAGTTTTTTTGAAAAAAAGTAGACAACGCCTCCAGTACAACGTGAAGCATTTCGTGTACACTATGGCCAATAAATCTTTAAAAATGTGTGGTGACAGCTTTTCCAAAAACCTCAACTTCAACTGAAAATGAATTGCTGTGCTTTTGAATGACTGACCTGGAGTGTCTATAGTGTTATCTTTAGACAAAAAAAAACCCTGTGTAATTTAACATAGATCCAGAGGTTCTACCTTCAAAGACTCGCACTTTCTCAGAGTGTAGGACTTGGAAACCTGTGTGGAGTAGTTGGCATTATATAGTGGAGTTTGATGAAGAGTCACCTAAGGTAGCAGACAGCTGCCTGGCTCAAGAACTACAGAAAGGATAACTCACGAACATAGTACCCTGCTGAAACAGCCACACTGCTGTCGGGACTGGGTTCACATTTTTCTTCACTTCTATACCATGGCTTCCGGTCACATCAGTTTGGTTAAGTAGGAGTTTGAAAGTGTTTGTGCTACACTCATTTGCCATCTCTCTACTAATGGGAGCAGAAATAGCCCTGTACTCTCTTAGGGCTGGTCACACATGTACACAGGCCAGGGCAGTCAGTTCTGAAATTCATTTCAACTCCCCAAATAAAACTAGCAAATATATAAAACCCTAAAATCTCTGTAGCAACATACATCAGAATGTGTAAGAGCTTGCAGTAGACAGTAACGATCAAGTTTCTTTAGGATTCTAAAAATCTGAACTCATTAATTTATTTAATGAATTTCATTCCCCTTTTCTGTCTGTAAATCATCCAAAAAGAAATCTAGACTTCCTTGGTGTTGTACATCTAACAGTTTCTGCAAATGGTTTCCAATCTCTAGATTATAGGTGAGAGACAGTCCTTGTGCATTTCCAACACAGAATTAAAGCCAGTTTTGAATTTGAGAAAGTTTTGTTTCTGCTGCTCTTGGGGGGAAGGAGGGAGGGGTAAGCTGTCACTTCTAGGTGTCTGTGTGAATACCAAATAGGAAATTTGTCTGCTGTGAATGTTCAGAAGCATGTACATATAGTTTATCAGTTTCATGAATGGCTTTTCACCAGCTTTGTAAAGTGATTTATAGTGATGACTCTTATTAAATACTAGCTTCATATTCAAGGGTGATTCTTCTTCCAAAGCAGGGTGTAATATGGCTGCTTTCCATACAAGAATCACACTTGATATGTGAAAGCTATATTTAATGGTGACACTAATGCAAATCTGGGAAGGTTAGCACTCCTGATTTTCAGACTTTTCACCTGAGGGATAGATTATGTCATCTTTATTGAGAAGAAGAGAGTGTTCATGAATAACTATTGTGAATAGGATACATCTCACATAACTTTAATCCCGTAAGAATGAGACATCCAGTCTAAAGGTTCTCTGTTTTGTCAAAGAATAGAGAGAGGTAAATCTAAAGGGTGATCCCATCCACTTGTGTGGCATCCCATCTGTCTTAGGCTAGGATGGCCTAAAGCCACCCATGTTGTGATTTAAACTATACAGAGCCTAGATGATCAACTGAGAAAAGGCATCTGGCTTTTCAGCAACAAAAAATGGAAGGTGAATTAAGCTATAATTATGACTTTGGGGGTGGATAAAATAGTAGAACAAATAATATGCGGAAGAAATAAACCAAACAGCTATTTTACCTGTCTTTTTAAGACCTCTATTTAGTGATATCCTCAGTCTATTTTCTTCTATTCTATAATTATCCTTTTCATTGAGTCAAAATATATTATCCTGCTGTGTAACATCTCTCATTCCAAATCAGCACCTGCCAAATACAAACTATCCTCACTTTCATTGCCTTTAATTTTCATGTCTGAAGATTCCTGAATATACTGTGGAGTTTGTTAAAGCTAAAACCGAGGTTTAGCTGCCACCCTTATATCATTCAATTTTCCCTTTCTCTTACAAGTGTTTATGAAATATTCCCTGGTCAGAAACCTGACTTCTTTACTGGATCACAACCACTGATAGAAAGCAGCTGTCAGCGTTATGATCTAAGGGTTTAACTCCGAAGTATGAAATTGTCTGCTGGGGGAAGAGTAGAGCAGTGAAGAGTAGATTAAATGAATAAGGAAGGGAAAACATCAAAACTCTGACTGATGATCTCAGTAAATCTAGATTAAGGGTTTTTTTGCTTCTGCTGCCATTTTAAAATTCAGTCCTTTTGAGTCAGTATTGTTAACTTAAGGAGAGCTCTGTCTACTTGATGCTAGGTGCACATCTCCTTGTATGACAATACTGTTTTAATAGGTATCCAGCATGAAGAATAATGATCCAAAGAATAAAACCCAAAAGAAACAGGATTGAGTGTGAAATGTATCAAAATTCTATCTAGCTAGAGAGGAATATTGTTTTCTTGATGAAGAGCAAAGATGCAGAGGAGGGGATCACATTTTGTTTTAGCAAAAGTCATCCTGGCTTAGCTTGAGCACATGGTCAATAAATTCTCTTAGAGCTTTATTTATTCCTTTATTTATTTTTATTGAAAGGGACTTCTTTTTTTTTAGTGTTTTACTCTATACAGTTCTGTACATTTTGGGGAATGGTAGGATGTTTGTCCTGTTGATGAACATAGAAAACTGATGTTTCCTCAAGATCTGATCATCTACATTGAGATTTTCTTGGAATGATTATTTGTACACAGCTGTTCCCTGGTAAATGGAAAAAGTCAATGTGCCAAATGATATCCTGGTAGTAACAGGCCATGATGCTGTACACGAACCCTAGTGAGTGTAAAAATGTGACCTCTTCAGAAGTTGTGGCTTTGAACCAAAATGCTCAGTGTAAGCTATCTCTTTTGCTCTGTTCTTGACTTTCATAGAATTTTCTTAATAAAAAAAGAAGGAAAAGTAAAACATTAACAGTAATTAAGGTTGGAAAAGACCTCTAAGATCATCAAGTTTAACTGTCAACCCAACACCACTAAGTCCACTAAACCATGTCCCAAAGTGTCACGTCTATACTTTATTGAACACCTCCAGTGATGGTGACTCCACCACTTCCCTGGGCAGCCTGTTCCAATGCTTGACCACTCTTTCAGTAAAGAAATTTTTCCTAATAACCTGTCTAAACCTCCCCTGGTGCAACTTGAGGCCATTTCCTCTTGTCCTATCACTAGTTATTTGTGAGAAGAGGCCAAATAAAGTAATTATTACTAGCCATTAAGTATTTTATACTAGCAGCTGGTTCTTCCAAAGAATAATGCAATGTCAATTAAGGAAAAGTCTGGATAAAAATGCATTTCTTTTATACATATATCTCTATAACTATAGGTATCTACATGCACGCACATTGGCACATTCTTTTTTCCTTGGGAGCATGTCTACATCAGTGAAGCCTTGTCAGAACTCAATGACTGGAAGAAGTACAGCTGAATCAGTGCAGTGCTATGTTTGTCCTAATTGTACCTGCTGAGAAGAATTACCTCCAGTGTAAGTTAATTAGTCCTATGTTATTATCCCTGTACGGTGTAGCACTATGGTGTATGGACATGCCAAGGTCACCCAGGGCTAGGTCATGTTCTTCTTACATGAATTGCAGTAGGCCATGGAGATACATCTCAGGTAATTAGTGATTGTGAAATCATGCCTCTTCAGTGGATGTCAGGGTGAATGGTATTCTGAACTGCCCTGCCACTGTGTTCATGCCTCAGAAAGTAACTGTTCTCATAGGATAAGAATAATCCATGCTTTATTACTGTCAATTCCAGTAAAAGTGATACTTAATGCCACTTGTGGAGTTTATTTTATGCCCATATATTAAAAACTAGTGAGTTTGGTATAAAGTGTGTGGAGTACCTCACTGGCATTTTTGGATTAAAATTTTTAGGTTTTGAGGTGTTTGCCCCCCAGAATTCCTACACATGATGGACATTTTGGGAAGAAACATAGCATAGCATTCACTTGAGATTTCTAACAATAAGTTTTGTGGAAAACTAAGATTCATAGAATCACAGAATCACTCATTAAGGAAGAGGCTGCTGGAGGTAGTCTGATAAAATCTCCAACACCCACTGCTCAGTCTGGGCTGTTATATTCATATGCTACTTAAGGACTATGAGAGTGATAACTTAGAGAATCTATATTTTTAAAACAGTTCTTGAAGCAAGTAAGTATTTTGCTTTTAGATCTGTAATCCACTAAGGTCAAGGGACATTTTTTTCAGAAAAAATGGCTTAATATAATAAAATCTTCTTAACCGAATTTTGTAACTTAACCTTGCATCCATACTTCTTCATTATTATCTCTCTTAGAAACTCACATACCAATATCATACATATTTGTTTCCACTAACACTCTGAGCTGCATTTCTAAAAAAAATCTAAGGAGGGAATTGTTATTTATAGAAGTTCGGTAAGGTAGAGCCAGGACTACAAGATATCATTTATCTCAATTCTGTGAGTTAGATTATTGATGTTCTTCCTCACAAATTCCAATAACATCAATAGAAACCAATCAATCCATTGGAGACGATAACCTGTGTAGCATATCTTATACCCATTTTTTTCAGCACTAAACTGAAATAGTGTTGGTGAAATCAATGGAACAGCACCAGTTTACATCAGCAAAGTATCTGATGGTACATCAATTTTGGGATGCTTTGCAACCTTTCACACTCATGATACTCCCTTTGAACTTAAAGAGGATTTCAGCTTCATAGGGCTACAAATCAGGCCTTGCAGTTCAGATTTATATAACTTGGAAGCAGTTGAAACTTTCAGAGAATGAGGATTAAAAGCTTGGGGAGTTTGCTAATGAGGTACATTTTCCTTACCCTCTGAGCTGGCAGGTGTTGATGGATGGCCACATATCTTTTACTTTTTGGTATCTTTTCTTATTAGAGACATGGGTAGCAAGCTCCAGAAAGGACAGGAGGAAGAAAATTATTCCTTCTTAGATCTGAAAATTAAGACTTTCCACTAAAGATGCCTTCAAAAGCATTCCAATATTACAACAGACTACAACAAGCTCCCAGGTACTGCATGAGTTTCACATCACTGGTAAAGCTCCCAGAAACAAAAGTGGGAATAATATTGTTACAGAAAAGGAAGAAAAGAATTCATACAGAGAAAGAAGGTTTAAATAAAGGGAAAAGGAGAAGCAAGGGAGAAGAAAAGTTCAGCAATGTTGAGAATTACACAACAATTTTAATTATTTCTCTGAAATGGTACTGAACTCATGGGACTCCTCATGGAACATATTTATTTATATCTCAGAACATTGCATGCAATTACATGCAAGAAAATGATCTGGTAATCTTAGATGGATAGAGCTAGCTAATATACATCCTTTCATCCTCAAAGTGCTTTAAAGTGTCTATCTCCAACATTACATGAAGCAAAAGATACTGCCAGCTAGGGAACTTTTTCTCAGAAGTTGAGTGTCTTAACCAGGATGAGAGTTTGAACTAGCAGCTATAATCTCCTAAATTCCATTTTTCTGCCCAGTGATCATCATTCTTGGAGAAATCAGCTGAAACCAACCCAACCCAAACCATAGTATGTTCTGGTACTTCAATGATGGTGATATCAAAATGTCTTAGTGATACAGAGTGTGAAAGAGTGGTGAGAAAGAAACACAACAGGTCATAAAGACATGGCCTACTCCTAAATGTGACTTGCATAGCCAAAGTAAGGGTTACCTTAAGCAGGAACTGGGATGAGGCATACTATTTTATGTCAATACCTGCTTGGCTGTGATTTGGCTACTCCAGCACACTGGACAAGATGACCCATGACTGAAATGCGGTGTGCTCTGATTGACGTGGCACACTACTGCTGTGGCCACAGTATATTGTCAGAGGCTTCCTGCTCCCTTCACTTTCAAACTGAACAACACAATTTCGTGGTCATTTACAAGCAGAAGAACAGTACCATGCAGCAACTTCCAGTCCCATTTTCATTGATTCTTATATTTGACTCAGTTTTCCATTTTTTATATATTTCATAAACATAGCTTGAAACTATCAATCAGAACTGTTCATTAAAAACAACATGAAAGTTTTCACCTACTCAGCACGTTCTCAGAACACACTTTTCTTCTGTTTTTGCTTTGGTAAGCACAAGGATCTCATCCAGCTTCAGTGTATTCTGGGGTCCCTGAGTTCTGCCCTTATTTCAGAAATATGGCATATTGTGGAATGCTTGCTGTGTTACTACCTATCCATTTTCAGCAGCAGAATACCCAAACCTCACTTTGTAGCTTCAATTTTGCCACCCATTGAATTCTTCCTGCAAAAGCATGTGATAAGTTCAAGCTACTTTGGAACAACTGAAAAAAAAAAATTGGACAAAGAAAACCAAAAATTGCTGAAGAAAAACGAGCATGAGTTATCCTAATTCCATTTCTGAATTCTCAACTTGGAAGTGGAAATATCCTAAGATAATGTGTGAGATGTGGAGACGTACATTTCACTGATGTTTTTGCAATGATCTGAAGTCTTTGGAGTTGCAAAAATATTAATGCTTACCTCCTAATAAGTCTTCATTACACATGAGCTACTTTCTTCCATGGAGAAAAACAATATTGATGATTATGGTTATTTCCCATTATGATGGGAATGGGAATAAGTTATATAAGATTTATAACATTAGTTAAGTCAATTAATTAAATGTCAAAGCCCATGAAGTTTCCATGATCATAAATTTATATATGTCCTTTTTTTGTTTCTTTAATTTTCTTCTCTTTGATTCAACTCCTCAGTGCTCTAAGAAACTTAGGGAATTCATCTTTATTAACAAATGAGGCTGTGTGAAAAATATTATTGTCTCTCATTTCAAACAGTACTCTTTGGACATAAATGAGTATAAAGGAAGCATAACAAGCAATTTGCTGCATGGTAGATGATATTGATGACCTGCCACACTCATACCTCCTTGTGTGATCTGTGGCTGTAGCCACAGATCTGACAGATTGCAACAGAGAATGTTTGGTGTCAGTTGTGTCCTGTTCTCTACTCCCTGTTAATAAGAAATGAGGAAAATAACTTTATTTGATGTCAAATCCAAGCAACCACCAGCACTACCAGTGTACCTCTCTCAGGGCCAATAATGAATGCTTAGGGAAAGAACATAAGAAACCGGGAAACCACAGTGTCCTCCTATTAAGCTGGATGATCCCTTTTTGGCTGATAGTGGTGGATGTTCAATCTGTTTATTACAAGCATTCCATTCATCATATTTAACTCTGTCATCACTCTGTGCATTCCTTCTGAAACAAGCATGACAGTCTCTGTAATCATTCAAGAGTCCTAACATACGAAGGCCTTCAAATCCTTGTCGTTGAGATTGATCCACAACTGGCAAAGTTGATGGAAACTCTTTAACATCAATCGATGGAAACACTTTTAATACCAAGTGTGTTTGACAGAATAATGATGAGTCCTGAGACACCTGAAGACATGGAGGCCAGGCTGAAAGTCTGAGCAACAATGGCTGGAGGTGCTGCAACAACACTCAAGGCTGCAGCTTGATGTTTGGGCTCTCATGCCAAGCCCATGAGCGCTCGGTGCCTTGGGAGAGCAGGCCATACTGCCAGCGCACAGGCCAGTGGGATTTCCTGGGCTCATGGTGAGTGTCTGGACTGCATCTCTCTGCCCACTTTGGAGAGTGTCTGGGCTTGGAAGAGACACTTGTCTTCCTCATCCCACTCCGTTGTAAGATGGAGAGACTATCAAATTTATCCAAATTTAACCATCAAGGTTATTGTAATGTTGCATGTATAGGGCTTGGATTCTACTTCCAGTTGGGCATAGTGATTTTCTATGTTTCCCATACTGGCCTTCAAGCACTATACAACAACCGTGGTGTTTCAGACCTTGAAATATGAAAAAAAATACCAGAGCCTTAGGCATTCCTAATCATTTCCTATTCTCCTGGATGAATTTTTTTGACCAAGTTTACTTTGTGAAAACAAAGCTTCCTGTCGCCATGCAAAAAGAATTTTTAAATCCTATGGATTTCATACTGATTCCTTAATGTACCTATCCACTGGTACATTCTTTTGTGTCTTGAACTACCTTCTGCTTGATAGCTTTAACCAGAGTTTTTAAACTGGTGATGGATAAAGAAAAATGCAATGTAGCGTAGGATGTCATGAGAACTGAAACTCTTAATATTGGCAGCAATAGGAAGGGATGGTTTAGGAAAGTCTCCATTTGCAGCTCACTCGTGCCATGTACAGGAGTAATAAATACATGTTAGTCAAGCTTTGTAGCTGTTTTTGGACAATTGTAGTGTTTTTTTTCTTTTTTGTCCCACAGCATAATCATTCTAATCAGTTCCATTGAGATGTTCAATGTGATATGTTTAATATTTGTGAGTGTGGTGGGACCGTTAATGAAAGCAGCAGAGACAATTCAAGATTTTGTCAGAGTGGATGTGATTCCATTACTGTTACTACAGTAACTGTCCAGCTATTTGTTCCATAACTGCTTAAATCTCTCACAGTATTCCACTTCTAAACCTCAGAGCCTCAAATCAAGGTACTGTTAGGCAAAAATAACTTATATAAAAAGTAGAAAATATTTTATTTTTTACACGTGTTGGAACAAAACAAAAAACAGTAGGGATTTTGGTAAAATGTGAATCTGGGTTTTGCATTTTATGTACAATGTTGATAATAAAGGTCGTATCTGTTACTGATTTATATATGTCAAAATCACTTGCTAATTTATTTTTCATCATTTTCCAATGCAGCATCAGTGAATATGAATGCATTACATGTGTTGCAATGCACTGAAACAACCAGAAAATTCAAAGGTGTATTTCCATTACTGTTTTCACCGTTCTTGATCCACTGTTATTTCTGCTGCATAAGAACCAACTGCTAATTTGAATGTGGCTAATTGGGCTTTTTGGAGAACAAGCTGACGTACACTTAGGGTCTCAGCAGCCTGGGTTTATTTCATGTTTTTTAAGGGAACGTTCCCTCCTGTTCCCCTTTGATGTGTGTTATTAAAATCAACCAACAGGAACAACAGGTACCGTCATTTCATAGAGACTCCATGATTATGGTAACTCCTGACCTAAATTCAGAATAAGCAATTCAGTTAGCATACCGATACGAATAATTCAATAAATTTATAAGGCATCACCAATAAACTACAAATCTGTCAATTATCAGGTTAATATAATTTAATAAACCCTTGCAAAACATGGAAAAAGGGAAGCTGCAGAAGGGGCCGTCGATTTGGTTGTGAGTAGTAACTGAAAAGCTCCAGCGCTTACAGCTTGCAGGCTGTCACCTTACACTGCTACCTCACCACCCTGTCTCACTATCCGCTGCAGAAATGACTTACTGTGACATGATGCCATTGTGGTCACACTCAACGATGCTGATCCCACATTCACCTCCTAGCTGTGTCAAGGTTTGACATTACTCCTTATAGTGGCAGGACCCTGAGCTCTCTAAAGTGGGAAGTTAGAATTGAAAGACTACAGTCCCATACCACAGGAGAAAGAAGATATTAAATCGGTGAAAAACGGAACAATGCAGCCATGGTATTGCTTCATTTTACATCAGAATTCATCCTGTGTATTTTTGATTAATACCACCCTAAGTGATTAACTAAGTGATGATAATTGAGATACCACAGAAAGGTACATAAATGAGACTAGAAGCTGAAGAAGGGCTGTATCCATATGGACACTAATCTGTAACATGAAAAGTTTTGAGCTCTGCTATAGGATATTTGATATTTTGATTTTAGGATATATTCACTGAAAAGTTATTTTTTCTCTTTGGAGAGCAGATTTATTAAAAAAGCCTATGTAGTACACAGTTATGCAGCAGATAAAAGAACATCCTTAATCATTATGGATGCACTTACATGGCTTAGCCCAAGAGACATCTGCATAAAATTGCCCAAATTCTTTCAGCTGAGCAATAGGCACAAAGCAGGGGATAGATCTATGAAGTATATTAAGCTAGACTGTTATATATGGAAGGGTCTTACAGTTCAGCTAATGTTACACTTGAGGCTGTTCTGCAAAATATGCCAGCACAATTAATGTCAACACCAGATAACCAGTCACTGTAAATACCCTTGGAGGGGTTTCTTATATCTTTTAGTAGAAATCCCATTTAAGAAGTAAAGTTTCCAAATGTATCCCTGAAAATCAGAGGTCAATTCAATAACCTACAAACCAGCAGGCAAATTCCATCTCCCATTAAAGGCAAGTGTTATGTCTTTTGACAAAAGCAGGCTAGTGGGAAATGAATAAATGGGTATCATTTTTTTCCTAGAAGAGACTCCATATTAAGCACTCAGACCATCCTTTATGCTTGTGTTGTGTTTGGTCATTGCGAGGCTGGACTGTAAACAGCAAGGCAAGTCCATTTTACAGCACAGCGTTTCATGTGTCCCTTTCAGGTTTCATGCCATCCTTGTAAATCTATTGACTCCATTGCCTATTAATTCTCATTCTTAATGAATTAACTGTTGTACAGTATTATCTAGAGGACTAGGTGAAGACAGAGAGTTATATAGTATGCGTTATGACAGAAAAGCACCAGAAGGCACGTTTACTGTTTTGAAAGGTGATTGACAAGGAGAACAGCAGAAGCTGAGATTTACCTGAGACAGCACGTGAAAGGCAGAACCAAGGACATGAGTTTAGTTCATTGAAGCTCTCCTTGATGGGCACTGCTGTCCTGCATAAAACTGAATGGCATGACTTGCTGTAGATAGAGCACTATTTTCTCCTTTTATGGATCATATTGTGAAAATCCCGTTTTCTGGAAAGAGATCTGCATGGGAGGCCTATTAGAGGCTACTCCACCTTTTATAAATGCTGTTGTACCTAAATAATTGGTCAGTCACGGACAGATTTGAATCCATGTCTTTTTTTTTTTCTAGACACTGATACCAAAAGGCTTCTTCTGTCATCATAGTATCCCTTCCAGCCAAGTAAAAGCAGAGCAAAACCAAGTAATTTATTTTTGGCCTCTCAGGTTGCACTGATTTTTACGACAGACTGATTCCCTACATGCCCCAGAGTGCATTGCATTTCTCAGCAGCATTTTTTCCTGCAGCTCTGTTAAAAAACTGATTGGCCTCAAGCTGGTGTGCTACTGTCAGAACTTGCTATTGATGTTGTTTGTATTATGACAATTTACATTTTCATTTGCTTTACAATCCCACTTAAATAAATTAGTAAGAGCTATTCTAGAAACTCACACTTGCCCCAACCCCACACTAGATGCTCATGAAAGATTATCTGCTGTAGGAAGGCAAACAAGAGAAACTGATCTAAACCCCTGAAAGTTATCAAAAATTCTTCTTTTTTCTGCCTTTTTTTTTCAGTATCTAAGACTCTGTTTCAAGTAGCTGTGATCTAACCAACTTTTGCTTACCACATAATAACTGCAAGACGATGGTGATTACAACCCACCGCCCAAAACAATGAAATATCTAGAAACAGAGGATCTCTGCACTTTGTCTTTATTCCGTTGTTTGCGCCTGTAAGCCCCATTTCAGTGCAAGATAGAGGCAATTCCAATTTCCAACAACAACTGCAACCTGATTGAATTCTAAGAATCTCAAGGAGATATTAGATGATGGTAAAAATCTTCTTTGTTCTTGGTTCGTGAAAAAGGCAGTTGAGAATTGAGCAAAAACCATGGACTGCCTTTAATTGCTAAAATATAGCAGAAAAGTGTTTTGGTTTTTTTCAGTAGAGCAGCACTTAAAAAAAAAATCACAGTTCAGGTAAGATGAAGTCCTTTTAGAGCTTTCCTTCCATAATACAACTCTATGTTAGAAACTTAGAGAACGATCTTAGATGGGACTAAGAGGTAACATATGTTTAATCCATGCGGTAAGCTATCCTGAAGGTGTGCATCTTTTAATTGTCTTATGAAGCATTTTCATTATTCATGGTTTTAAAAATCATTTAGGAACTGTCTTTGTGTATAATGGATAATTAAGTGCTTCTTTAATGCTTAAGTCTCTAAAGCAATGTGTCTCCTCACCTCTGACAGCCACTCAGAAGATTTAATCTCTGAAAGAATATCTTAAAATGTGTGCTACCTACTTCACAAGAGTCAGCTTGAACAGTAATTTTCTAAATGGTAACTGTTATTTTACAGCACCAGTGAGAGATTAGGAAATTACCTGCTGTAATAAAAAAAAAAAAAAAGAAAACTGCAAGTGTCTCTTTTTTAAAATTCTTATCTTTTGAGATATTGTGGATATAACCTAAATTAGCTTTGACAGAATCAGCAACATCCCCCTTTTCACTGAGGAATTACTTCAGCTCCCATACAGCAGGAGGGTGTGAGGAGCAGAGCTGGCAAGGACCCGCCTGGTCCACTTTGTGACAAACTTCCAAATTTGTTCTTCTTGTGCCATGGAACAGAAACAAACTTTGTTTGTTTGTTTTGTTGTTTTATGAAATTGTGTCAAAAGATCCAAGTCTGAGTCAAACAGATGCTTCAGCTGACATCTCCCTCCCGCTCACCTGAAGTATGCATCACGCGCACCTACAGAATGACACCCTCCTGTGCAAAGCTGCCGTCGGGACCGGCAGAAGTCAATACTGTGAGAGGTGCAGGGATTCCCAGGCTCAGCTTTAAGATCAATGCTCTTAAAATCTTGTGCCTATGTGTAGTATAGTATAGTGCAGTGCTATTGTATGGAAAAATTGATCAACTGAAGAATTGATTAAAGCTGGTTAACGGCAGAAGACTCTGCTTGGTTATTTTAGAAGTGGATGATCAGAGAGAGTAGTACCACCACAGTAGGTTTTCAGCTTATCATTTCTTTAGCCAGCTTCATAACTTTCAGAAACTAAGAAGAAAAAACATAGAAAACTTTTTCAAGTTTAAGAAAATACCAAAATTCCCCCCCCAACTCAATAATAAGAGCAACATGAAATGTATTATCCTGTTCCTGGGATTTTGCACTCTTTTACTCCCCATGTTTCTTCTACCCCTGTTTTTATCTTAGATAAAACTTGATTGGATCTAATTTACAAAATGCCATTGAACTGTAAGTCAGTCAATGGTTTATTAATTCAAAACCTGCTGAAAAGAAATGAAAGTGTGCTAAATAAAAGACCTCTCTTTATGCCACTGAAGTGAATATTAAGGCTAAGCACCTGCTTACCAGTTGATTCCATAGTGTTATTATCTTGGCACCAGATTATGTGTGGGAAACAACATTTGTTTATTTAGGGTTTATGCACTAGATATTTTACTTTATTATTTTTTTGCCTTATGAGCCACATCATGTTTATCCTTATAACTGAGTGTGTGTTGTAGGTAATGTCTTTACAGCCCATGCACTTACTCATGATCAGTGAATGATGGAGCATTTTATCTGGCCCTTCATGAGGTAATGATAAGGGTAATTGGCACTCCAGACTTCTAGGCAGTTAAGAAGCAAGTGGGTGATGGAAAACAGCTATTTGCTGAATCACAGCTTGCCATCCAGCTCCCAAAAGTACTTCTGCAAATTTTAACTGACAAACTTAAATATTTCTATTAACATATTTTTGTCTTTAAAAATATATTATTTTATTTTCTCTGATTTTCTTTTCACTTATTCTGCCATAATTTGTTGATACTGTCCTCCCAGCTGTAAATCAAAACAGCTCAGTCTACTTCAGCAGGTCTCTACTGATTTATATTCACAGTGGACCCGCTACAAGATCTTTGTTTTTCATTTACCTTCGTCATTTCTAAAATTCAAAAAAAGCACCCAAGGAATATAGCCAAGACTCCAGTCTATTCTGTCATGAACACTGGGCTGTGTAGGATTAATCCTATGAAAAGAAACTACCTGTCATATTTTCCATAACGCCTCTGATGGAATTGTTCATATTTTTTTTTTGTTCGTCAAGACAAATACCACTGCTGATCAATACACAACTCTGATATTTCTGTAAATCTTGTATTCACTTTGATTCCAATTATATGCTTCTTCAGCATTAGGTCACAGTGGGATGGAAGTAGATTTTCATTTGACTACATTAGAGACAATCTCATGTTAGTTTGAGTCACGTTTCCTGACCAATTCTAATCCTTTTATTTGATTTTACATAGTTACCCCAAGAGAAAAAAAAAATCAATTTGAATAATTTAAAGTGTAATTTATTAATATAAAATGCTCAACAGCAGCGTGTAGCACTGTTGAGAATGGCAAGCACTGAAGGAAAACACTTCAGCGTTTTTATTATTTTTTTCTGTCTTTATATTAAAGAATTGACATCAGATGCAGGACAAGACTAAGGTGAAAGAAAGAAAAAACATGTTTTTTAAGCCATTGTATGGACTTTGCCTTCTTTTTTCTTTCATCCCTGAAACAGATGGGGAAGCGTAAAGAATAAAGCTGTTCTGAAGGAGCATATGAATCAGTTAGATATGCATGCATATTTAGTTTAAGCATAGAGATGCTTTCACAGTCCTCAGCCAAAACTGCAGATGATTAGGGTTGGCATGAAAGGAGGTTAACAGAACCCTTAAACATAATTTTGAATTTTAAAAAACTTTTTTTTTTTTTATTGCAATGCTTTTTTGCTTCATATTTTAACTGGCATTTTTATGGAAATTACAGAAGTAATTTTTCATTTTCAGAACATATATCTATTTACTATTACTTCAAATACTGTTTCTGAAATACAAAAATATTTCAGTAAAACTGAAATTTACCATACAAATACATTTATTGATATGAAATTGTGATGATTAAGAGGATTAATGGAAAAAGAGAAATGCAAAATGAACTGTTTTAGTAAGTCCCCCACATTGTCCTTTTGATATTTTTCTAAGTAGAATGTTTAAATTCAATATTCTGAAATGACTTTGCATTTGAAATTTTTTGGGGGTTTTTTTACATCACGTATTTGGTGCTAGACGGGTACTTTAATACTATTCCCTTACCCAGAACCTGGGGAGTAGTTTTCCAACTGTTTATATTTTAGAGGGAGCCTACAAATTTTGGAGTTACCTAGTTGACAGCAATAATTGATTATGAAGCAAATTATTGTTTTAGGATTATGGTAACACCTATAGTTACTATTATATGTGGACCATCTGTTTCAGTTCGTTTCTTTTTTTCTCATTGTTCTTTGACCAGGATCAAAGTCCTTCACTGAAAAAAATGTACCAGATATATTTGCTAATATCTGATTTGCTAATAAACCCCCCCCGAGATTGTCCAGTTCTACACAAATCCCAAAATTCCTCGTGGCTTCTGAAAACGGTACTCAGCTTCGATCAAATCCAGCTGACTGTATTGCTCTGCCCCAGTGAACCCTTTTAGTGACCATGGGAGGGCAGCAGATTTGTGGGAAGTCACTCGGGCTCCGAGTCCTTGGTGCAAGCAGAGGGGTTAGAAGAGAAAAGCACCAAGCACTAGAAGATTGAAAAGGCCAAAACCTGGTAAGACAGGTGGAAACGGCTGGTGTTTGGGCACATATGCATCGGTATGGATGGTTGATGGAACTGGGCTATGTGCGGAGGAAGAGTGGGACATCATGAGTGAGAGTGCATACGCTTCAAACCAGCCATCGGTTTATTTTTACCTAGTTATTCATTGTTTGGGTTTCTGAGCCAGAATTAATGATATGACTATGGGCTCTGTCCTCCAGGAGTAGGTACGGGGCCTGCTGGGACCCAGGACACTCAGGTGTAGTGAGGACCAGCCCACTGGAATGGGAGCCTCCACCAGGAATGAACGTTATTCATATCTAGCTCAGTGATTTTTCCAGTCCTCAGCTAGTCTTTCCTGTAATCACACACAGCACGCTTCACAGACAGTTGATGAGAATTGAGGTTCTGGCAGGTTGGTGACTGGACTTGGGCTCTGCAGCTAATGATTGTGATATTCCACGCAGAACTGATGTCCTACACTTTGAGCAGGCGCTTTCCTCCATGGAACCTGATCACCTGGAACTTTGGGATGGGATTTCTCTCAGGGTAAGCAGTTAAATAAGCCAGAAAACCTCTGGAAAGACTCCTGTACACAGAATTATGCTGTTCATCACAGAACACGTTAACTGGCTTATTTCGGTTTTTGTAGTATTCCCAAAACAACAATTTGGTGGGTTGTTGTTTTTTTTTTTTTTCTTTTCTCTGCAGGTGATATAGTATAGTCTCAACCTCAGTATAAATGATGCTTTTTATAGGTTACAGTTTACAGGTTTTTACTCATGCGTTTCAATTTAAGTACATGGGCAACTTTATTGAAGTTTGCAGGATGGCGTTAACCATATGTTTCATTAGATTATTGCATCTGGGCTCTCACTTCATCACCACTGAAGAAAGTAATATCTACCCAGAGTTATGGCTGACCAGGTCCATTTGATAAGAGTTCTCCTTCAAGGCAGAGGTTAGACCAGAGGTGCTCCCAAGGTCATCTCCAGCCAACGTTCTATGGTTCTGTGAAGTAGTAGGTGAAAATATCTGCACAGAGGTGATGGAATTTATGGTCCATACAGCTGAACCTGGAAACCAAGATCATTCACGGTACATGATAACTCCTCTTGGATGAGATGCTACAAATAGTAGGATAATGAACATTATTTAAATAAACTTAAAATACATACATGGCTACATTAGTGATTGATCCAAATTTTGGATAAAGTTGGGAGATGCTAGGGTATGCTATGTGACAGAATGAAATTATGTTAGTAGGATTTACATTACCTCCTATGAGTGGAGGCTCAGTAACTAAGTCTGGCACACGACCAGCAATTTGTAACAAAAATGTCCTTGTTTAAACCAGCAGAGCCAGTAAGTGGATGAACATCTTGTGAACATCTGGATGGCTTGAATGAGGTTGGTAAAGGAGATCCTGAGTTGGAATTAACTAGGACTGAGAAGTGTCCCTGTTTTCTGCAGGTTCAAAACACTGGCACAGTGTGAACCTGCTAGGAGGACAGATGAGCTATAAATGGAGAAAGAAAGATCCAACTCACAATATTTATTCTTACAGCTGCCCAAATACTGCCAGTGTTATTTGTGTGATGCGACAAATGTTAAGACACCAGCTGTAACATTGCGCCCAGTTTATAAGGGCAGCATTTTGGCAAAGGTGTGAACCATTTGAAGACTATCCAGAGTTCAACCAGAATGATTTAAGACCCTAGAAGCATGACTTGTAAGAAAAGTGTATAAAACACTGTGAAGTTATAGGATAACTTGATAGGAAGGAAGGAAGGAAGGAAGGAAGAAAGGAAGGAAGAAAAGAAAGAAAGAAAGGTAAAGAAAGAAAGGGAAAGAAAGAAAGGGAAAGAAAGAAAGGGAAAGAAAGAAAGGGAAAGAAAGAAAGGGAAAGAAAGAAAGGGAAAGAAAGAAAGGGAAAGAAAGAAAGGGAAAGAAAGAAAGGGAAAGAAAGAAAGGGAAAGAAAGAAAGGGAAAGAAAGAAAGGGAAAGAAAGAAAGGGAAAGAAAGAAAGGGAAAGAAAGAAAGGGAAAGAAAGAAAGGGAAAGAAAGAAAGGGAAAGAAAGAAAGGGAAAGAAAGAAAGGGAAAGAAAGAAAGGGAAAGAAAGAAAGGGAAAGAAAGAAAGGGAAAGAAAGAAAGGGAAAGAAAGAAAGGGAAAGAAAGAAAGGGAAAGAAAGAAAGGGAAAGAAAGAAAGGGAAAGAAAGAAAGGGAAAGAAAGAAAGGGAAAGAAAGAAAGGGAAAGAAAGAAAGGGAAAGAAAGAAAGGGAAAGAAAGAAAGGGAAAGAAAGAAAGGGAAAGAAAGAAAGGGAAAGAAAGAAAGGGAAAGAAAGAAAGAAAGAAAAAGAATGAGAGAGAGAGAGAGAGAAACATGGATAAGGAACATGATAGTGATCTTCAAACATATAAAAAGTTGTTGCAAAAAAGAAGTGAATAATCTTTCCTTCATGTCCACTGTGGATAGTACAAAAAGTAATGGCCTTTTTAATAGTGGCAAGGGAAATTTAACTTAGACATTAAAAAAAAACCCTTTCTAACCGTAAGGATAATGAGGTACTGGAATAGATTGCCTGGGGAGGCTGTGGAAAATCTATTACCATTAAGGCCTTTAAGAAGCGAGCTGGACAAACACTCATTTGGAATATCAAAGATCTAGTTGATCTACGGAGGGCAAAAGATGAACAATATGATTGACTGAAAGCCTTTATAGATCTGTTTTCTACTGTCCAGTGATAATTGCTTAGCAGTATGGGGGATAATATATACTTGTCAAACACAAATCAGATAGACCTGACAGAAGCAAAAAATATCACATATAATTTTGGGATAGAAAAATGTGAAAATAAATCACATAATATGGAAGAACAGTCACATCTGAATCACAAATTTTTCAAAAATTAAAGTCAAATGTTCTTACACTGTGATGAAAGATACATCAGAAGATTATATTTAAAAATAAATGGACAATTTCAAGGTTAGGAAAAAGCATGTCAATGCCTTTGGTAATTTAAAAAATAATTTTATTTGCCAACAGTAAGAGGAATGAAGCAGATTGGAGGATCTGTTTATGTTCAGGATTGTAGAAGCAGAAAATTAAAAGTCTGTTCCTTCCTACAATACTTCATTTGCATTTTTCCAGATTTCCAGAGCTATAACTCAGATCAGACTTCATTTCCCGATCCTTTATCTATACCACATACAAGTTCAGTTAAACCTTTTTCAAGAGGTTCCTGAGTACATCAACCCAGGGGCAGGAAATAGTCTTCTAACTCAGTGACTTGCATGGAAAGGGAGATAGATAAAGATGTACAATTATTTCTTCGGTCTCGCCTGGGTAACTATTTCACGACTTTTGAAGTACAAGCCTGCTGTAATCATTAGGGCATGGTTAATGAAAACAGCTCATTATTGTATTGAAGATACTGTCCTCTAATGATGCCCTTTGGATTGAAATGTATGCAAATGGAGTTTATTTAATTTAAAACTTTTACTACGTGGACCTTGTAAATACGAAAATTTAATTACTCAGTGCGATATTTATCATGAGAAGCTCTAGCTCTCCTCTTCGCCAAGCAAATAAGAAAATACTCCTTTTGAAGTCGATGCTTATTTAACAGATGCTTCTGTCCAGTGTGTTCACAAACCTGTACAGATATGCACCAGACCAAATATGCACAGATTGATACTCTTATTCTGGAGAGCATTGTATTAACATCCTTCATACTTTGATAAGGGTCCAGCATTTCTCAGCTTCTGTAAGAGAATTTGCACATCAATCTGGAAGGAAGCAAATTGCTGGGAGAAAAAGTGTGGTGTAACAAAACTGCCGTTTGACAGCGTGAGAACAATGAAGTGCTTTCATGAGTAAATGGTGCATATCTCATGATATGTTCTCGGGAGGGGATCATCTGGGGCAGGCCTGTACACAGAAGAAATGTTTCAGACAGGAATATTGTCCTGACCACATGGAGGAGAATTTGAGCTGTTGGAGTAATTGATTGTTTATCGCTTCTACAGTTCTGAAAAATAAATGCAGAAATCCAGAAACTGATTTGGGTGGATCAATCTTTTTGTGTGTAGGGGGATCTTGGATGAACAGAAAAGTTGAAAAATACCCAAATAATAATTTTTTTTTAATTTTTAGACACATGGTTTTGTAAAATAGAAAGGTCTCTTGACATATGAAGCCACTTTAATACTGAAAAATCTCCAAATTTTATTCCTAGAATACTCAAACCTGGAAATTTTTGACATTTCAGAACATCTTCTGCTTTTATTTTTACATTGAAAAATCAATATAAATTAATAAGAAATTTTGGTATCACCACTTTTTCAGCTGCCTCATCAGTGTGGTCTCCTCTTTCGCTCCTGATCCTCAGCATAGAATAGAAATAGATAGGAAAGGACAGGAAACGTTTATATTGTTACAGAAAGATTTGTTGGCAAATGTAATTTAATTAAAATGTATTTTACCAGGTCAGTTGATGTAATTGGGGGAAAAACCAAACAAAAGATTTCAAGCATATAAGCCCTTCTTCAGATCTAAAACAGAATTAGTCAGTATAAAAATAAAGTACTATTACTGAGATTATGACGTGCGAGTAATACACGTTCCTCTTCCTTCAAGATTTCCCTTGCTTATATACTCGGATTATCACAACTACAGTGTGACTGCTACTACAGACATATTTTCAGCTGAAAAACACAGGAGTCCTTGGGATCCTCTGTTTCAGAAGGGTTCTGACATTCCTGGAAAGATTCATGCTGACTTTAATGCCTTTCAAACTGGACCTCTATAAAAAATCACGAGTTTCATTCAACCTCCTATACCTGACCTCTAGCCAGAAAACAGCCAAATGGCCAAAACCTCTTCCACCTTCCGACGCTTTCCCAAGGCATCGCCAATGGGCACATTTCACCGTGGCTAAACTGGTCTGTCCTTTGAGTGCCCCTGAGGAAAGTGTGTAAAATCCCATTTGTAATGGGAGCGGTACCTGAGCCGAGGGCTGTGCCTGTATGAGGCACACCCTCCACCAGTGTGGTTCTCCTCAGTGGTGTGTGTTCTTCACCCTTTCTGTGGCTTTTTTAAGATACAGGAGGAACCTGTCCGTGGAAATCTGTGCCCGCTCTTCACCCGAAGCCTGCTAACCGGACTGCTTCCTTGGTGGAGCGGGTTCATATCACTGCTTTGTTATGCAAATGGGAATAACAACTGTGTCTTCTGTTAACAATTAAGAAGGCTATGGGGTAAAAACCTTTCCTGATGAACGTTTTGGCTGGATGCCATCGGGGAAGGAGCTTGCGTTCAGTGCTTGTGCTGTGCTTGGACAGAAGCTAGCACAATCCTGTGCATGACCGAGCTTCTAGGAACTCCAAAATGTGACAAAGATTGTAACCCCCCCTCCATCCCTCACTTGGTCACTTTTGTATGGGTGATTTCCCCATTATCAAAGAGTATCTGGAGCATCTGCAGTCAGGATATTACTGAGTTTAAGAGTATAATTGTTTCTTTGCTGGTACTCGCAGGAGGTAGGGCTCGTGCTATGAGTCTAAGCATTAAGCAGCTCATCACCCAAGTTGAGCCACCTGGGCTGTCTCTTCTGGCCAGGCAATCACCAGAATGGTGAGGAAGGGCACAACTCCATCACTCCTAGGAGTGGCCTGCTTGTCAATCTAACAACATCTTCCGATTCTTTGAGAGTTTCAGCTTTTCTTGCCAGTATTTTTCCTCTTGAATCCTTGAGCTCCTAATTATCACCATCTCAACCGTTACAATTTTGTCTGTGGTTTTGCTTTTATTATCTTGCATGACTTCAGCTCATGGACTTTCTCACACCTTTTTTGTGTGACAAAAAAAATTTGTCGGTGCAACTTAGCCATGGTCACACAGCTGTGCTGAACCAAACTAGACCTTGGGTTACAGACAGGTGGTCCCCAGGACTGAAAGTTGTAAGATGACAGTGTGTTCGCCCTGCTTATGAGCAGAAGAATATATTCCACAGCTGTGTGCATAGCTCTGAACTCAAAAGAATGTTTTTGTTTGTCTCTTCAAATGTTCTTTGTTTAGATATTGAAGCAGCAAGGAAAAAAAAAAGACTTTTCATAAAAGGTCCAAGCATCATCTCTTTCCCTTATTTCTCAAGTTACTGCAAAAAGAATCTTAAAAGGAGAAAACACAAAGATAACTCTGTAATGACTCACATTTATCTAGTGATTTTAATCTCTGAAGACACTTTAAGAAATGTCATAACCACACATATCCATGTTGTGGGTTGTCCTTCAGTTTATATTACAAATGTCAGACAAAATCCTGCTATTAATCAATATAATTACTACAGCATTCAATTATTCTTCTATACTCAACCTCACCGTTCATTTAAATATGGAAAATAATGGCAAAATATGTATCAAAATTTGTTTTCTTTTTTTCTGCTAAATGACAGTAACCTTTACTGGGGGAGCAGAAATCCCATCATAGTAGCTGGGTTATATAGAGGTCTGAGAGTCTTTCCCCTGCAATTTTTATGCTTTGTTACCAGCAGTAGAAGGAGGATGACCCTTGCACAGACTATTTTGGGTTCATATGCTACTGTTTATTCTGCTTATATCAGCGAGTCAATATTCTGCCGTTTGGGGTGGACAGAGACACCGGGAGCAATCCTACTCCTTTATCACCCAGGGAGTGCTGTCTTCAGGAGCAAACATCAGCGTGGCCTCAGGGTTATGAACCGGTGGCTCTGTGACTGATTCACAGCCTGCAAAAGACAATGCTGTCCTGACTTTTCATAGCTGGATCCTTCAGGAGCTACCTTCATCTCTCTGTTGCTTCTTTCAGCGTCTTCCCATTGTAGCTGTTTCCTTGAGATTTGTCATGTCCACACAGTGCCTCTTAAAGAGAGTGAATGACAGCAGTGCTGAACTGTTTAGGAGTGAAAGCATTGTCACTTTAGCCTATAACAGACCTTTTACACACAATTGTCATTCTCCTGAAGTCCCTCTATCATTCATATCCCACAACCAAATCTTTTTCAGGATTTCCAGGTTGTTATCTCTGGATCTAAGTGGATGTTTTTCAGTAATGCATCATAATCTGCTATGAAACCCCCAAATTTCAAATGCATGTGGATTGAAGGCTTCCTTTCTCTGATTCTGGCTCAATATCGATGTAAAGATATTATATATAAGATATATTGATATAAAGGTCATCATTGGTGTAAAGATCCAGGATGCTTCATAAGGCTAGTTTTACTACTCTGTCAGGACAGTAAGAGTAAAGTGAGTCACTAAGCTTATTTGTAGCCATGCTGATCCCAGCAGCTCCCATCACACTGCTGTGCACCACCACAGGGCTCAGAAGCTCAGTATATAAGAACGAAACACTTTTCTCGGACCTCTGCTACATCTGTGTTTATGGATAAATACTTTATAAAACGGCTCACACATGAGCAGTTTGTTGTTACATGACTAAGGAGATTGGGAAATGGCATGTGAATTAGGTACCTCACTTTGGACAAGTAACATTTTTTTTTTGTTGGCCTTGTAGACCAACCTGCTGGGGTTTTTAAGTTTGATTTCTTTCTTATACTTCTAGCCTTTACATTCAAAGATGTAGGCTGGTACACATGTATGATTGATGAACAAGAACCCTAATGCAATAATCGTTCACCAAACAGAAGACCTGAGAATACATTTGCCATCTCCCAGATGTGGGTATCTTTAAAATGAAACTTTACACAGGAATAAATGAAAACATTCTATTAAAATTGACAGTGAAATTAGGAGAACTGTATAAAAAGTCTTGCTCGGGAAACAATCAATCAGGAAATAAAATAATTCAGTTCCAAAGAATGTTCTGAGGAAGTGAGTGACAACCAATAAAAGACCAAATACTTGAACGCCAGCTTGCCTGCTTTCCTTTGAAGAAGTGCTGCTCTTTGTGATCCATTCATTTCACGGAATGGTACTTGGTAATTCATTCAGAGAACATTTTTGAAGAAGTGTATCCAACATTTCCAGCTACATCTTGAAGGCTTGGCACAAAGAGAGAAGAGATGAGAAAGATCTTAAAAATTGGGAAATGAATAAATCCTTACGGCTGCTTTTTTTTTTAGCTCTTATTTGACTTCTGAATAATCTGATTTGCTGGCAGTATTAAAAGGACTTGTTTAGCAGCTATGATGATCAGATAACAGGTTCTGAAAAAAAAACCCTCAGGACTGAGAATCCACTGTTTGGTACCTAGTATCTAAATGAGCTCCCAGATGCATGTATATCTCAGCTGAACAGAATAGTTTTAAGCAAGTGATAAGGGTGGGCAGGAAAGACATTCACTGCTATGATAATCAAGCGCTTCATGAAGTAATTAATTACATAATGCCATAACGCACCCAGGCAAATACTGATGTTAAATAAGTATTCACACGCTGTTCATTCAGACACAATGCTGGGTATTGTATCCTGTTATGCTGTCATTCAAGTCCCTTGTAATCTATGTAATTGATTCCTGGATTTCACTAGCCAATGCAATACACTGTGAAAGGGCAAATGTATTTGTGGTTTATCTAATCTAGGAGAAGAGAAGAAGAGGGAATACATGAGAGAAGTCTTCAAATATGTAAGAAGCAGCTGCCAGAGAGGAAAGAATAGTTTATTCTCTATGGCTCCTGTAGAAAAAGACATACTGAGTTTAAATTTCGTCAAGGGAGACGTTGTTTTAGATATCTGGAAACCAACTTTGTAAGAGAAAGAAGACTGACTTACGTGAGTTGTTTAGCCTATGATACTCTGGAGTCACCATCTGTGTAACCAGTCCTTTCCAGGAATGGTTTAAGATTAGTTCATCCTGCCATGGGACAAGAGGAAGGACGAGACAACTTCCAATGGACTCCGCCAGTGTTATTTTCTCCTCTAAATTTCCTCTGGTGCAATATTTTACACTTTCCTATAGTCTCCATCTCCTCATTTGGGCAGAATATTTATTGAAATGATAGAAAATGTGGAAGGAAAGCAGAAGAATATGTCTACGCCCCTCGGCTCACCTCTGGGTGAATAATATCTTCTAGCATGGCATGTACAGATTTCAGGTGAGCCTCAGTGCCCATATGCGATATGCAGTTATAGTGAACATATGGGGACTGTGGTGGAGCGTAAGAGTCTCTCAGTCTCAGCTATTCACGAGAACTGAACCTCATACTTACCTTTCAGTGGCATGTTGCTCAAATGATAAGCTTTACAAAGTTCTAAAGAATCTTATTTATAAGAAGTGCACTAAAAGCTTCTTTCTGAAGCATGCATTAAACAAAGCTCTCAGCAAGAAGGTGTATCTGAAAATGGGTACTGTGAAACCTGCAATCTGAAGAAGCCTCAATAACAAATCAAAACCTTCCTGGCATGGTTTTATGCACCGGCATGTGTTTATTCTCTCTGGGAGGTCTTCTCTTCATCACTCTGTGCCTGGAATGTAAAAGTGGAAAGAATTTTCTTTTCTGAAGTGAAGGAAGTTTTCTGGAAAGTTTTCTCTGGAATACTTTTTAAAAGACTGTTTAAAGTCTTTTTTTCTTCTTTCCCCCTTGGAAGCCTCTGTTTTCTTGAAAGCCTCAGTTTCAGAGAGTTGTGACAGTACTTTGTAGAAGTTTGAGTATCTTGCATTTTCCTTTCATCTTTGTTGCCAGGGCTTGCCACCTGGATAATTTCTTCCGTGTTGTTTGTTATGCCAGGATTCCCATAGTACACATGGTAAGCAAGTAGCAGGGAGGATGGTGGTGAATCACGGGAAATATCAACCCACAGAGAAGATTGGGCCAGTGAGATCTGAAAGCAACAAAACATTGCTGCACATTGAATGCTGTCGGGTGCAGGAAATATCACGGGGGCTGCGGATCTGGAAGTGTTGAATCTATATCAATGCAACACTCAGCATGAAGAAATTATGTCGTGGCTAATACATCTTCCTAGTGCGGGGAGACCAAGTTAGCTCATCCTCAAGGATTTTTTCTGTGCAGTTTAAACAGTAAATTGGGTTGGTGTTTGCTTAGGGTTGCTATCCAACCTACAAGGTAGACCTTGCCTGTATTTTCTCAAGGTCATGGCAGATAATGGACAAAACCCTTGAGTTTTGAAATAGCATTTTGGGAATGAAATTTTGGATTTTTTTTTTTTTAAATAGAGAACTTCATCAAAAATTACTCACAAAATGTTTTCTGATGAGCATAGGTACAGTTTTGCCAGACTCCCTTATTGTCTGCTAGCAAATGCTGACGAGAGCAATAAAGAAACCATTGCTGTAATACCATGCCAGCACTAACTGTGCTCTCAGCTATTTAGTACAGGTCTCACAGACAGTGTAATAATCTCCTAATCAGGACACATTTGCACTTGGCCATGTATTTCCTGCAGGCAGCTGCTCAGTCCCTGACAATTGAGTCAGACGTAGAGATTCCAGACAACTGTAAGAAAGTCACTAGTTATCCAGAGCTATTTCCAAAAATATCAATTATGAACACATGTACAACAGTTCTCACCGGGGAGTCTCTGTCAGTTTGGGTTTTGTATGCTCCTGAAATGTGAATATTAAATAAACCTCAGGTCAGCAATTTCCTTTTTATTCTTGCTTCAATTAAAAGTGCTGTAAGATCACCAGGCTGGACAGTCTCCTGTGCACGGGCTATGCTGGTTACTGACTTTGTGGAACAGTGTGGTTTTGCAGGGGCTAATAAGGCTGAACCTCCCTGTGTATCACTTATGTGCATCTACACTCTTGGCAACAGTCTTTTGTGATGCCACATTTCATTTACTCCAGCATTGGTCCAGATGACACTAATGATGTTGAAAGTCAGGAGGATGCTGTTAATAAATGTGATCCAGAGCCCTGATATGTGTGTGACCTTTATCTTTCAAATGACCTGTGTAAATTCAGTCCAGTCAATACACCTTGATAGATTGCTGCATTTCCAGGACTATGAAATTAGGTTAGAAAATTCCAGTACTGGAGGAATAGATGGGATTGGCTGTCTGAAACTGGTCAGTGCTGCAATTTGTCTGTGAGGACTCACTGATGTGATACCTGGATCCCTCACACCTAAACATGAATGGATGAGGATGCAGCTGTCTGCTGAAGGTTATTAAAAATCTTATTTGTGTACCATTCTCTGGGTATCCTGGGCTTTATCTTACTATGGTTGCCCAGAGCTTCATTAACACAGAATATAGACAGATATAAACCTAGGAAGATCTCTGTCCTACTAGAGTTGCAGATGGATGCCATGCATGTCTGAAGGCATCTAAAACCATTCTATGAGAAAACATGAGTTTCAGCTGAATCCCATTTGAAATAAATAGATTCTGACACCTCAGGTCACCACAGAGAAACATATTTGGTCTTGAAAAAACTTGTAAAGGATGATACACATTTACCCTGCTGAAACATGCTAAAGAGAAAACCACAAAACCCATCCACTTCATGCTCATACTTGCCCTAAAGATATCAGTACATTTCACAGGTGGTGTTCAAAACTGTTGTCTGAAGATGACTTCTGTTTTCCTAAAATTTGATCTGGAGTCTAGCAAGTAAACTGAAGATAGAGGTGATTTTGTTAAAAAATATACAAATATATTAAAAAAATCTTTCCTGTCGTTCCATTTCAGAGACAATATTGATTAGATTCCTTGCATAACTATAAGAAAATGAGAACAAAAGAATGACTGTTCTCAGACCAAGAGTACTGCTAGCCTATTACAATGCCTCCAAAATGGTTAATTTTGGATGCTTAGGGAAAAATAGTACAGGATGTGCAGTGTGATTCGTTCCCTGGTTGTGTAGCCTCTGTGTTTTATACTGTTCTCCATCATATGGTGTACAGAGATGTAGAGATTTTCTGGGACAACTATTGCATTCAAAGCTTGATAGTTTCTCATAGACCTGACTTTATGGTTGATAACTTGTTGAGGATATTAACTAAATAACAGGAAAAATTAAATCCATGAATATCTGTTTGAATTTGGAATATGCTAATATAGGGTGATGATGTAATTTTTCATCTTGTTTGTGTTTAAATGGTGTCATCTTTGCTTTCTGGGAACATTTGGGAAGCAGAGCACAGCCGGAGAAAAATACTCATAAACATCAAATATTAAGCTCAAATGCTTGAATATTCCCTGAAGACAAGTGCCAGGTTGTCTACTCCATTTTGTCATTTGCAGCTCCTTCTCTAGCTGTACACTGTATAAAACAGCCAAAAAGGGAAGGAGTCAGCATTAAGAAAATTGAAATAGGCCTATACCAAAAGTCACATTGCAACACATAATTCACTTAATTATCAAAATCCAAGAATACTGTCTGGAGTGAAAATATGCAGAAAACAAGAAACTTGTTTACAAATACAGTTTATAAACAAGAAAAGAAAGAACTATTTTTACTTGTATGATCATTTGACTATGATCAAAATGTTAACTTCCATTTTACTGTTTCCTTGGAAAGAGGGCAAAATTAAATAGTACTACTACTTGAGCTCTAAGAGTTAGCTTGTCAAAATCACCCTGTCCAGTGTCAAACCTCCACATCCTTTCCAAAGGGCATTTAGCTCTGACCAGTTCAGC
>NW_010544617.1:55877-64155 GCF_000687285.1 Phaethon lepturus
TCAGCCTGCACATGCTACTTTGGCTGCTCACATTCAAGTGTACACACCATGACTGTATTTTTATAAATACATCTTTTGTGTTCTGCTTTGCAAAGGTGCTTTTTAGATTTCCTGAGACAGATGTGATGAGTCCATGAAATGAGTCCACAAAACATGTCACACAATTACAGGAATCCAACTCAATAAGGATATTACAGCTAGGAGACTCATGGAAATGATTGGTCCATAGACAGAGATCAATGCAGAAACAGTTAAGAAGTCAGATTTAACTTTTCAAGCTTCAATCTCATCCTAAACCTGAGATCTGCCCTCTTAAGACAGTCTCTGAAAAGCCTCACATCTGACGTTATTCTCATGTGAGTTCTCAGTTGTCTTCTGCATGCTGGTAAGCTTCGCTCCAGTTGTCAAAAATATGTTATATATATTATATAAAATCTTTCAAATAATGTTTGATTAGTTAGCTAGCAGGATGGTAAACATTAACAATACATGAGGATTTAAGTAGTATTTGGATAAAAATTGCCTGTCTATCCCATCTGTTTTCATAATGTCATATTTTACATTTTAGTGTTACACTTTCATTGGAGAAAACATATGTTTTAGAGGATAAGCCCACTCCTTCCCATTGAAGTATTCTTTGATTCACATAAGCACTTAGTTGACATGTTACTGTCTTTCTTCAGATGCAGATTAATAAGTGAAGGGCAAAACCAAGGACCTGTAATAATTGGTATTTTCTCATCCCTCCTACAGTAATAAGCTGATCCTGCCAGAGAACACTTAAAGGGAAAGAAACGGAAAAGCAGTCAATGATATTCCACTACATTAGGTTAAACAAAACAAGTTCTAAAGCGCAACTGATGCCAGGGAGATGTTAAATACACAATGTTTTCCCCACGAGCTTAAAAGGTAAAGTGTGTTTTCCTTTAGTAAGATAACAGGGAATGGTAAGTTAACAGCATGGATAATTTAAAATATGGCTCAGGATATAAGAATACAACAAAATGATTTAAAGAACAAATGATAACAGTGTCAAATTATTAAGGCCATGCCGGCAAAAACAATTAAAAGCAATTACAGAGAAAATATCACTTTAGGGCATCATGAGAAATATTATTGTATTTATTTAAACAAATTGAACTATGTAAACAAACAGATTTTCAATTCCAGAAATGTTATACATTTTATCATCTTAAATTCATCCAGGCTACTGCATTCTGCCACTGGAATGAAATATTAACAATAGAATCGACATTCTAGTTAGTCTCCATTCAACCCCAAACTTTAATAGAAATAACCTGTCGGATTTGACTGAGTGTGATATCACTAAAGAAGCCTTGAATTTAAACTGGCTGGATAAGGAAAATTGCATGGTTTGTGAAGGCAGTTTTGAATAAAATGGAAATTTTGCTTCTATCCCATTTAGCTGTCAAAAGGCCACTTCTAATACTTTCATAAAGCTATTTGCCTACAGAGCAAAGATAAAGACTTGGAAAAAAAATAACAACATAATCCCAAAACAAATAACCAAAAAAGATAAAAAACAACAAGAAAAATTATCCAGATTTTCTAATTTCCTTTGTTTTCAGTTTAATTTGTGTGTTATTTCTTGAGGGAGCTTCAAAATGTTAAAAAAAACCCACAACTGATGAAGATTTATTCCAATTGATTATTAGATTGCAGCAAGGTTATTAAACACATTCATTTTAGTTAAGATTTTAAGCTGGGAAACAGCGGAGAAACACAAAAACCAGAGTGACATGTAAATTAATGATAAGATAATCAAACAAAAAAACCTACTTTTGAAGTTGCAGGGAAACTTACGTCAAAATAGAAGAAAAATTACAATCAGAAGCTCTAAGCGAAGCTGAAATGGGGTTTGGAATTTTTGCAAGATGAGGGTGAAGTTAATGTCTTCTTCCTAGAAAAAATTCTGCTTCTTGCATTGACACTTGCAGAACACAGTGATCGTATATACTGCCCTGCTCTGCGCTGCCTGACCGCTCACAATCAATTTTTTGATCCTGAAAATAAATGCCATGTTTGTGATAGATATGGAAAGGTGATCATTAGAGAATAATTTCACATTAAAGACATGGGTAACATTAGCTTAGTGACGAGAAGAACCAGGGAAACCTTTTTTGCGGTCCTACACAGGATGCAATCTGTTATCTCTCTGTACTTCATCTAGTTGAACTATGGAAAGAATGAGCATCCAATAGATGCTTCTGAAGATTTTAAGCCCAGAGTACAATATACGCCTCATCTGACCTCATATGTAATAGAGGACAGTGTGTTCACACAGAGGTTTTTGAACAAGAAGCAGCTATTTTTCCTCATTATAATACCACCTTTTTGCCTGTCATGGTCCTACACTATGCACTACAGAGATTGTAACACACAGACAGACAGATACAGAAATGTCTGAAAAGTATGTCAATACTCATTCTTGTGAGAACTGAAAACGTTTCTCATTCAAAATATTAGAACTTGCTGAACGTCAGATATTCACTTTAGCTCGTTGCACCGTTAAACGTGCTCCCTGAAGAGATTTTCTGCTTTTTACGTCTTGCTGGAGAGTGGGCATCGGAGGAGATGGCACTGCCGTCGCCGTTCTGTCCCTACTATCTTAGCTCAGGATCACGGCACACATTCGGGTAACAACGTTCAGTACACTCACCCAAATCATTCCTCAGAACTTGGCTTGTGCCCCTTTTCCAAGCTCTACCACGTGGCTGGGCAACGATCAAGAATGGCAGGTCTGTTGGTCTGCTACAGGCTGCCCACTGGAACACAATATATGCATATTTTTAGCCTTTTGGAATATTCCTCTTGTGCTCTGGGTTTCAAGAGAGTTGTTTAGGATAAGAAAGCAAAAGCAAGAACCACAGTGAAGGAAAAGAAAGGGTTTCCTTACGTAAGAGAAAGGTCCTCTTTTTGTGAGAACACAGATAGAAAACTGCCTTCTGGAAGGGAGGAGTTTCATTGTCCAGGAGCAGGGGGTCAATATTTGAGGCGGGAGGAAAAGAAATACTTTCCACTGTTCCAGGCCTGCCTGTACATCAGAGATGTCCTGGTTTCTGATTCGCTAAGCTGCATGACAGTATCTTCAGAAAGATGAGAGCCACAAGCCGCGTAATAGCCGGGGTAGTAATAATTCCCAAGGGGACTTCCCTGCAGCTGTTGTGGGGGAAGTGCCGGGACGGGTGGGTATGAAAATGGAGCATAGGACCCCTCAGTGCCTTTGGACTCAGTCCCCGATGTCTACCTTTGTCTAGCAGAGAGGGATTTTGATTATTCAGACACTGCTGGTGGGGAAACTGGTCATCAGAGCTGTATTTGGACCGTATGGGAGCTACAGTCAAAGAGGTAGCTACGCAATGGCCGTGCCTGCTGTACGCCAGGGGCTTTAAGGGCTTTGGAAGAAGCCTCATGTTTTGGAGGCATCGCTTCTAATTACTGCCTTCCCTTCGCAGGAGGGAAGTCAGAGCTGTTACGGTATGTGTGTGCTATCTGGTGCAACTTCTCATGAGCGAGTCTCAGGATGTGGGTTCACGCCTGGAGCCAGCTCCTCACCTATCTTTTGCCAGGGACATGTTTCAGCTTCGCTTTCTTCAAGTGTGGGATAAGGTACCTCCTGAAGGAATTGCCCGTTGGTCTGGCCTGGGTACACTGCTTACAGGTTCTTGGAAATGGCTGTTTTACAGTAGGTTTGCAATTATTGTGGGGTGGCAGCATTTCGTCTTCTATAGTGAATATGACATCTCATAGTAACAAATGAATGTGATGGGATTTCATCTGCCAGCCTGGGATGGCTATGGCTTGTCTACAAATTGTGTAAAGAATACACTAAACTGAAACAGAGTATTTCACTGAGAGAGGGAGCCTGACTTACTTGCATGGATTATTGCCTCTTTCATCAGGTAAAGACAAGAATGTCCAAGTTAATTAATTCATTAGTTCTGTTTCACTACAACAGTCACATTAGCGACTCAGAGATGAAGAACTGTTAACATCAGAAAATAGAGAAGAAACAGCAGGAAATAGTGGGACACATTATTATAAGCAACATCAAAGAATAAGAAAAAGTAGTTTGACCTTTTTCAGCAAAATTCTTAATTGTGTGCATCACTGTAAGAGTGTGAATAGTCCTGTTGACATCAGTGAAGCCAATCCTGCTCTCTGTTTCACTGTTTTGCTGCATGAGATCCCAAAAGGACGGCGTGCAACAAAGCATGGCTCATGGTATTTTGGAGGGAAGATAACAGTGCCTCTAAACCTTACAATAATTAGCATTAACAACAGATTTCTCTTTCCATAGGAAGGATTGTTCCTAATCCAGCAAGCGATTAAAACCATCATTATTTTGCTGTCACCTTTCTACTAGGTCCTTTTCCTTCTGGTTGACAACTGAGATAACAGACAAGGAGACTATTCACCTGATATAGAGTTTTCCTTTCCTTTAGAATGATCTGTGGCAACTTCCATTTGTGACAGGCAAGTTGGGTTAAAGCAGCCTTTGCTGCTCAAATTCAGCTACAGAATAGGCATGCTTCTGTTTCCTTGACCTGCATTATTTTAGAGAACACTTGTGAGACAGGAGAAAAAGAAAACTCAGCTCACGTCCCAGACTATAAAGGACACACAAGCAGAATTCATGCAGGAGAGAAACTGTTGAGAAGCAGCAGGCTGAGAAGAAAACAAACAAACAAAAACCTGAAGTCAAAGAAGCGGCAGCCTCAGCAGGGCACTAAGGGGGGGAGTTTCTTGCTTGCTTGAAGTAGTCAAGTCTTAGAGCAGTTCTCACTGTCCCAATTAAATTGCAGACAGCTGGTTACTTCACTGAGAAGAGAGAGGAGGCGGTTGCTGTGGAAGCAGGAGAGAAGCCGAATTTGAAGCATGAAAGTGGCAATGTGCTCGTTCAGGGGTCATCTGCGTGGTGGGCAGCAGACATAGGAAAACTGCCACAGGGGATTTACTCTCTTTTGACAAGGGCAATTCAATATGATGCTTTTGAAACCTTAATGGATATGAGAGAAAATACCCCTGGAAGGGGTTGTTAAAGAGGTTGTAGTCTTACGGGATCCTAATTACACTTTGTCAAAATTTACACTTCGTCAGAGCTGGTCGAGGTCAGCACATTCTTCCCCTGTGTTGGGAAGGGCTGCCTGGCCTCCACGGTGTAGAATAATGCTTGCTAGAGCCAAGGGACCACAGACATAACTAAAGCCATCTTCTTGCTTCTGTGTGTACTCTGCTGGGCCCTGGCCTCTGCTGATGTGAGTCCTAGGATGAGTTCATTTCTCACGGGGAGCTGCTAACAGCAAATGTATAGTATAAATTAACCCAGAGTTTCGCAATGTTTCTTACATTTTAATCTGTCTCAGATTTAAGGACCAAGAGTGAGATTTGATTTCGTTCTTCTGCATGGGGTTTTTTTTCATGGCCCAAATTTCTTCTAAGAGTCCCTGTAGTGGAAAACTATAACCTCTAACACCTGTAGAGTCAATGAGAAGAACCAAAGCCCATTTTTTGATCTAAAATCTGTATTTCTTTCTAGGGTGTACTCTTTTCCTAATAGGTCATACTCCTACACAGATTTGTTTTTATTCAGTACCTGCTCTACTATTATTTTTTTATTTACTGACAGAGCAGATAAGAGAAGTGACTGTATACCAGGTATGCTATGAAAAAGGTTCTCATGGAAGCAGATTTATCAATTTTCATAAAGGTCTAAAGAAGTCAGTCTTCTAACTCTAAAAGTTCATATATAGATCTTGGAGTTAAATATAGTGGATGAATACCTAAAGGGCTGCATGGGGGTAATCTCAGGTGTGGAAGGTGATAGTAAAAGTGAAAATTATTAGCTTAGAGTCTTGAGTAAGTTTCAAAAGCACAAGCTAACTGGACTGTACCTCTTGTATAGCCACAGACCACTTTCAAGAATGGGATCCTAATTTTTGTGAAGTTTGAGTTCAGAAGATTTGAAGTAGATGCTTAAACCTATTTTTCCCACTTGTTCATCAGACTGCCTGAATAACTAGGCTATCATGCATGCTGTGGGCAAGCTCTCCTCATCTCTTCTGTTGCATATGTTTCACTTTATCTCAGTAATTAAACATTCATTGGACAAGAAAGAGGTTAGGGAAGTCAAGCATGAGAGAGGAAAGCCAGGTTACTGCTCCAGTGGTTATTTAATTAGTTAAACAAAGTTGGACAGTTTTGGAGGACACAGCGGAGGAGATCTAATAAGCTTGTTGACTCAGATACTCTGCTGGAAAGACAGAAAACTTGTATTGGAGTCTCTTGTCCATATTAAACAGCCTGAGGACAGATGTTGGGTTATTTGCAAATAAATATCCTAACCACTCTTTTTTTTATGGAGACATAACTTGTGAGAAAAGAATTTCACTGGATTTGTGAAATCAAATCTACTTGGAGAGTTGGTTGGGAAGTGAAAGATATGTCAAATGCAGTTGCCAATAACTACATTCTGCATTCTCTTGGTAGGCTAAGATGAGATCCTCATGTGGGTGAAAATGGAGCCTATCAGCAGCATTTCACTTCAAATACTAATTTGTAAATCATATTGAAATTCAACACAGGTGTTGTTTGGCAGATGTTGATAAAATGCCTTGGGAAGACTGTATAGGAGTCATCTGATGAGGATTGTATTAGACAGGGAAGAAAAGGACATTTTGTGGCTCTTTATAGCCCATAATACTGGTTTTTTTTATGGATTTAAAACTGCCTAATGGCTTTTTCCTCTAAGAGATTCATCACCTGTTCAATCATTCACACTCTGGTTAACAGTGCTGTGGTATCATCTAAATGCTATAAAAATTGCTCTAGTTTAGTAAAGTCTCTCACACTTTGATTTATCCTTGTAAGTCTCTTCTCACAGATATTTTTCCAGCCTACCAAGAAGGCGTGCAGAGAGTTTCCCAGAGTTGTTTCCAAGCACTAAATCACCAGCACTGGATATTCTGAGGGAATGGCCAAAAATCTGTCACGTTTAGACTGTGGGATCTGTGTGTTCATGGAAGTGAATGACATACAGAAGTGAGAAATGAGATTTTCTGCTGATGCAAAAATGAGACATGGGACCATAAGAGGAAATAGGACTGTTGTTACTGTAAGGGCAGTAACCTCATGAAAGCTTAGTCATATTTTACCTGCTGCAAGAGACAAAGTAGTTTAAAGTAGGAAGTGACCCGGTCCTGCAGAAATGTCTTAGACTCCCATCAGCCAGAACATTGTATTTCTTTAGCAATCAGCAGTTTTATGATGAGAATTTTTCTGATTTCTCTGCTCTTAAATATCTACCAGACTCAGGAGGATGCTGGAAAGTGAACGACCAAATTGATGAGCAAATAAAGCAGTGGAGGAGGGCTGAACAATAGTAATGGTTTTGTGAGCTTTCCCCTTCTAAGTCATTGATTCTTTTGTATCTTAGAAGAGACAAAAATTTGTTACTGAACATTTAGTTGCTTTGGGGAGATATCTTCAGCATTTTCAGCTTATTTCCTATCTATTAGAGAAGAGATGCCCCTTTGTCAAAACCGACATTGCAGCATCCACAGAAACCCGTGCATCAGAATCAGATTCCCAGCCTTGGAGATGAGGCTGTTAGGAGACTGGGAAAGCAGCATTCAAAAAGCCTTGGGGCATCTGTTCTGTTAAAATGGGCAGCCTAATTCTGTGCTTTATCTAGGAACTGTTGTAAAAAAAAATAATCAAATGCATCTCTAAAAAACTGGTATGAACCAAATCATGGTTATATGCATTAAAATAATCATGAAAATCTGAGGAGTGGTTTGAATTATTCAGGTATTTTCTCCACACGTTTCCATTTCTTAATGTGCTTGCTTAAGCATAGTAGTTTGTTTTTTTTAAATGAGACCACTGGGGACGAAAGGTGGTTGACACAGGGGAGTACATTCTGTGACAGAGTGAATTCGTCATCTATAATGCAGAGGGTGAGTCCCTGAGGTAAAGAGCAAACTGTGTAGTGATGAATACGAACATTTATACTGCGTGGCTGAAATTGGATAATTTCAGTGATACTCCTACCAGCCGTCTCAGAGCTGTAGGGAACGTGCTTTTTGACTGAAGTAACTCTGGACAAGGAGTTTTCATTCCAGGAGGTTTGCGTCTCCGCTTCCACCACCGTGCATTAATGCATGAACATGTATAGCCTGTGAGATCGACGCTGGGTACGTCTGATCCCGTTGCATCCCACGGCTTGACAGCGCAAACCTGCGTCCTCCGCCGCCGG
>NW_010544618.1:0-269 GCF_000687285.1 Phaethon lepturus
AGCCCTGAAAGACTGAAGGGGCACAGGGGCCGTGTCCTGGTTGCGGGTCCTCGTCTCTCTGGGCCCCGAGGACGGACAACACTGCCCGAGGGCCCTGGCAGCAGCGGCCCGGGCTATGGGATGTGACGGCCATGGCTGCTGTGGCCCTGCCAGAGTGGCTGGCGTGCCACAGGTCGGCTGAAGCTGGGGCTACCCTTCTTGCGGCCCATCCTGGCTGCGTGCCCGCGGCTGGGCCACACCTGTCCTTCCGCCCCCGGGCCCTGGCTCTC
>NW_010544619.1:0-219 GCF_000687285.1 Phaethon lepturus
AGGCGGAATCCCTCGCCCGCAGCCAAGGATTGCGGAAGCCTCTCTGAAGAGCTCTGCGCTGATTCCGTCCCCGAAACGCGTGCCGGGGCTGGGTAGCATCTTTGCTGAAACGTCCTGGCCCGTCTGCGTTGCTGTCCTGGGGCTGTTACTCACCCAAAACCCAGAGTAAAAATAGTCTCTCTAACCCTGAGATATTTTTCAGGGTTGCTTTCTCTAGCA
>NW_010544619.1:318-3636 GCF_000687285.1 Phaethon lepturus
GTAGCATCTTTGCTGAAACGTCCTGGCCCGTCTGCGTTGCTGTCCTGGGGCTGTTACTCACCCAAAAACCAGAGTAAAAATAGTCTCTCTAACCCTGAGATATTTTTCAGGGTTGCTGTCTCTCCCAAGCCCACATTAATTAGGACTTGGGGTCGCCCGGAATAGAAACCGCACGCCGCCAGCAGCTCGGAAGTGCAACTTGATGTTGATAATCAGTGATGGTTGGGACCAATAAATCAGGCTGCAGCTCCGCGAGGTGCCGTGCGGTCGCTCTGGGTGCCGCGGAGAGCATCCAGCTCAGCCCGCCGCTCCTGGAAAAACCACGTGCAGAGCTTCAGAAGCTGCTGGGTGAATTACTGCAAGGTAGCCGGGCTGGAGCTCACCTTTTCAGGGCTAAAACAAGACATCTCTGTAGCGTCGGGGCTGCTGTCATCTCAGCACTGGTCTGGTGTCTTGGCAAGGCACAGAGAGGGGGCTCTTGGATGCAGTTTCCCCTCTGCTTGTAACGACGGGGAAGGGGAGTATGAGAGATGGGACTTGGAAACCCACCCCTGTGGGGTCTTTGGTGAAGGACTCGCCTTTTGGCGAGACCCTTCTCCATGAGGAATAAGCCCTGCAAGCAGCATATGGGCATATGCTGGGGATTTTGAGGCTGGCTGTACCCATGGTGGGAGCCTGAGCTCCGCTTTCTCCAGCCCGTCACCGTGGCTTCAGCCACAAAGCGGGTGGGCTTGCACGACTTGCCTGGTCTGTGCGCTGGGGAGGGCAGAGCTGCGTTACCACGCACCCCGCTCCCGGTTTTCTGAGTCATCTCTATCTCCCGTCCCCATCGGCGACTTTAAAATGGCTTTGAGGAATTGTACTTTCAGGTCTTTTATCATTCGATTGCAGGTCAGGGCCAGCAGCTTTTCCTGCCTGCTGGCTCTGGCTGCCAAAGTTAATACATCATGCAGCGCTGGAAATGTCACGCCGAGGCTCGGCGCAGAGCGGAGGCAGGGCTTTGCGTCGGGGCGCCTGCCCTGCGCTCCCTCTGCAGCGAGACTGGCGAAATCGCGGGGGGATTAATTAAATTCCTCTTCCTCGGGGGTGCAGGGTGCAGCACGCGGGGCTTTTCTGCTGCTGGGCGGGCGCAGAGGGTCTGTCCCCACGGCTGTCCCCAGCACCCTGCGTGTGGGACCAGCACACCAGGTACCTGCTGTGGGTGCAGCCGTGGTAGACGGGTTATGGGACTCCCCAAAAGTCCCACAGCAGGAGGTTGCTCAGCCTCAGCTGCTCATCTGGCCTACTCCCCCGTCCGCCCCCTCCCTGCTTGTAAGACTCTGAATGCAAAAGTGTCTGGATTTGGGGAATCTCATTCTCTCCCTGGGGCTGGACCAGCGTTTTGTGTTTAGTCACTGATCTTTGGAAGTTCCTGTTGGGTTTTTTTCCTGGCCGGTGAGTTCTAATCAAAGTGGGTAATTGCCTTATCCCATCCCCCCTGGAGAGGTTCACAGAGTCCTCGGCAATCATCTTCAGTTTTATACCAAGCCCCTAAAAAGCCCCACTCAAAATCAGGTTTGTCTTACCAGAGCTCAGCAATGGCCACAAGCCAGCGGGGCAAACCCGGCCAGGCTGCGGAGCCCCGGGGGCTGGCAGGGCTGGGGAGGTGGTGGTCCCTCTCCGGGGAGGTACAGCCCTTTGGAGGGGCAGAGCGAGTGCCTTTGAAACACGAGGTAACATTCCCAGCGGCATCCTGGGCTGAGCAAAGCGTTACCCTCGCCCAGGGGCTGGATTGCTTCGGGGCGTGCTCCCCCAGATGCTGGGCACGGGGACACTGTGGGGCAGCAAAGGCCCCCGTCCTGCCCAGGCATGGGTGCGCGGGGTGATGCAGGCACGTGCTCAGGGAGGCACGTGGGGTCGGGGAAATCTTTCCCTGTCCCTCTCGCCCCTTCCCATCGGAGCCTCTTCAGCCATCCCTCGGGCTTTCCTGGCGCAGGAAAGCTAATTCGGGTGTTCTCTTCTGTCTCCCGCAGTATGAGTTTAAAGCCAAGAACATCAAGAAGAAGAAAGTGAGTCTTATCGTGTCGGTGGACGGCGTGAAGGTCATCCTGAAGAAGAAGAAGAAGGTAGGCAGCCCTGGTCCCTGGGGCAGCGGTGCCTCGGCGGCAGGAGCCCTTCCCTCACCGTGCAGGGACCTTGCAGTCCTGGGAGATCGTGGTGGGCTGGGAGAGGGAGGGGGATTGGCCACGGATGCGCCGAGTTCCCGCGGGGTGGCTGGGCCGGTCCCGATGCAGGTGTAGAAGGGCCCCGTGGCGGCCCCGTGGGGAGGTGGGGTGGGACATCGCCGGTCCCCCGCAGGACCCAGCCCTCGGCAAAAGGTTGCAGGGGAGTGGCAGCAGAGCTGTGACAAGAGCTTCCCAGGTCTGTCCCTGGACTGTCTCTGCCCTGTCCTTGATCTCAAGGGCAGCGTCTGACGTACTCATTTTCAGCTTCTTTCGTTGCAGAAAAAAGAATGGGCCTGGGACGAGAACAAAATGCTTGTCATGCACGATCCCATCTACAGGTAAGCCTGCTCGGTGAGGGGATGGAGACTCGGGTGGCTCTGCCGTGCCGTTTGCCCCGTGCCACACCAGCACCGTGCTGGGGACTGACCATGGGGAGCCGCCGCCGTCCCCGCAGAGGGCAGCTCCCCTCGCTTGCCGCGCTCTCCAAAAGCCCAGCTCTCTTCCTCCATCTCGCTGGCAAAAGCTGAGAGCACGGGGCGTCTGTGTCCCGGGGGACCCGGACGGGAGCGAGGAACGGCCCCAGCCGTGCCGGGGAGGGGACGGCAGGCGCCGGAGCGAGGAGGCCAGCTCTCCGAGGTTTGCTCGGAGCAGTGAGGTTTGCTCTCCTGGGTCCCTGGAGGGCTCCCGGGCCACCAGCTCTGTCCCTGGGGTTTGAGCAGAGAAACCCGGGGGTTGAGTGTGCCGCTTTCGCAAAATGCTTGATCCTGCTGAGTCAGCAGGCTAATTTTCCCAGCCAAGGCAAAACCACTGCCAAAAAGGTTTCTGATGGGCTGTAGCAGGGATGTGCGGCAGAGGCTGGGCATCTGCCAGCGCCCCGGGACGTGCCCTGGGAAGCGCTGACTACGGCCTTGCCTGTCTGCACCGTGGGTGGATAACACGTGCATTGTAGACGATATCCTCCCCTCCTTCCTGTCCTTGCAGGATATTCTACGTGTCTCACGACTCCCAGGACCTCAAGATCTTCAGCTACATTGCCAGGGATGGGTCTAGCAATGTCTTCAGGTGCAACGTCTTCAAATCCAAGAAGAAGGTAAAGGTGCTGGGACTCGCATCC
>NW_010544620.1:0-1878 GCF_000687285.1 Phaethon lepturus
CCTTTTTTTTTTTTTTTCATCTCCCCCCTCCCTTTTCCTCATCTTTTAAACTCCCTGTCCAGGTCGTTGCGGTGAGGAGCAGGTCCTGGGGGGCAGGCACTGCACCCCAGCTGCTGCTCTCCCCGCCGCTCTGAGGGAGCGATCCTGGGCACAGGATAAAACTCTGACATTAAAGACGTGGAGGGGGGACAAAAAAAAAAAAAAAAAGTTGCTCTGGGTCCTTGAGGAAACTAGCTGGTTTTCTGGGGGTACACAGTTGTTTTTTCATGCTTCATTTGCTCCTTAGCCTGATAGACTGCATTAATCAGTTTTATTTCCATTGATAGAGAAACCTCGTCTGCTCTGTTCGAGCTACAAAGAATCCTGCAAGCTTTTGTGAAAGTGCAAATCAGTTTAGGCAATTATCATACCAGGAATATGAAGGGGAAAGAGGAGGCATTGCCCAGTGGTCTCCTTTAATCTCTTAATCCGTGGATCCAGGGGGGCTAGTTGGACATAATTTAGGACAATCTGACTACCCTTTACACTGTGATAAGGCGAAGTTACAATGCATCTCGAAAATACGAGCTTTGTTAAACATCCTGCCTTGAAAAGTTAAGATTAGACATTCTGTGCACGTGTTGGCTCTATCGGGTACTATGTAAATTTTTTATTTTTTTTTTAAATCCGATTTTTTTTTTTTTAAACATCGCTTTTTATACAATCCCGGTGACTTTCCATTCACTAGTGCTACAAATATGAGAGAGGCCCAGGCAGGGTTAGGACGCATGTCGCAATGCAGTCCCTTCCATTTAAACCTAGGCTAATTATTTAGTAGAGCTATTCCCAAGGTAAACTTCTCGTTGCGTTTCCCCCCTCCTCGAACAGCTGATGCTGCAGATCTTGAAACCAAGCAGGGCACCCATTTCACCTTAACTCGCCCAACTTGGCTTGCGCCCCGCTGCAAACCCATGCAAATGGACAAACGTTAAACGGATAGCGGCTGAACGGCAGACTTGTCCCTTTCTAGAAATTGTTTCCCATCTTGATAAAAGGCTTATTTCTGCGGGAACCATATACTTTTTTTTTCCCTCACCCCCTTTTTTTTTTTTTAAACCGTGAGGGAAGAGAGAGAGAGAAGGAAAAAAATTAAGCGTCCTATGTAGCGTAACAGCAATAAAATCTTCAGAGAATGCCATTAGCTTTGAAAAAAAAACCCTAAAAGCTTTATTACAAACCAAGCTTTGAAAATAGGGGGGATTAGGAGTCTGAAAGGGTCCCACAATGGTTAGAAGAAAAGGTTTCATGCTAATGAGGTTAATGCCCTTTGTATCTCAGGACTCCACAACTTCATTACTCCCTATCTCCGGCTGCACCAAGCGGCTCAGAACACTGCAATCCACTCCAGCTCTCCCCTGCCTTGCCTAGAGAAGGATTTGATAGCAGCTCTGTTCAAACTAGATAATTATATCTTTTCAAGTCGGAATTAAGATAAAGAAAGTGAAGCAAAGGCGGCTAGCCTTGATCCACTGCAAACAAATTTGGCGCACTTTCTAGTCTCTCTCCCCCTGCCTCAATAGGCAGGACAGTCAGCTTATTAGACCCTCATTTGCTTTATTAATTCATCTATTTAAAGTGGCAGGATTAGAGAGAGGGAGAGAGAGGCAGAGTGTAATGTGGGACAGTGGATGCCAGGCAACGTGGAAATATAAATATTGGCGAGATGCTATCCGAGCGGGTGTTTAAAAATACATTTTACATTAAATAACTGCGAGGGGTGGGAGGAGGGTGTACTTTGGGTGGTGAGTTGCAGACTCGGGCGGGTTTTCACCGCTCTTTCGAAGGAGACCTCGGTGCCGGCTGCCCGCGGCCTGCCGGCCCCCTCGGAGGACGGCCGCC
>NW_010544621.1:0-15323 GCF_000687285.1 Phaethon lepturus
GCGGGGGCTGCGGGGCGAGGAGCGGAGTCACCAGTTGATCGCTCGCGGGCTGCGCCGGGCGGGTTTGCAGCGACTCCCAACTCCTTCCTCAGCAAGCGTCTTGTTTTCCACCGTAGCGGCGTGTGAACTAAATTAGTCCTTTCTCCTTCTTCCCCCCTTGCCTCTTCCTTTAAATCCTGCCTCCGTCTCTCTCTGCTGTTGTAAAATTTCGCTCCCTGCCTGTTTTTTCTGTCGTTCATTTGAATTGTGAGAAACCTTGCAAGCTTGCGTTTGACTGAAATGAGGAACAGGAAAAGTTTCCTTGCTTTCTGCCTCAACGATGATTATATTTTATAAATGCATGTTAATTATTGCATTTTGTTAAAGGGATCTTCCTTGCGGGAGAGGGTGTTCGAGACCCAGCTTGGATCGGAACATGGGGAGCGGCGAAAGCCGTAAGAGGCACCAGGAGCACGATGACAGTGTTTAGGGATAGCGTCCCTTAGATTATGTTGGAGTTGTGCAGTGGTAGCTCTAGAGACTGGATAGCAGCCCTGCTACCTGGACTGGACCAAGGTGCTTCTTCCCTCGATTAAAGGGACAGCTGAGGAACAGGTTTGTCAGGGAGGTCGTTTGAATGATCTGCCGTTTTTTCTCATCGCTGAACTTCCGTGATGAGAGTCCCTTTGACAAAGGCAGACCTTCTGTAAAGTGATTTAGGGATGCAAATCGTGCATGATTCAAATGGGGATTTCTGTGCAGAATTGTAGATGACTGCCATGTCTCAACGGTTCTTGTTTTCTTGTTCAGACCATGATAGTTGTGGATATTTTCTAAAAACATATTCTCCCCTGTTGGGGGGCAATGGAAACTTGATAAGCTCTCTGCAGTTCCTGCTGTTGTTGCCATCCCTAGGAATAATAAAAATAAACTTGCCTTTTATCCTGTTGGTATTAGTGGTGCTAATTAGAAGATTACTAATAAACGGCTCTTCATTGTTTAGTTTGGTCCAGTCCTGCCAACCTCCCTCACAGGGCAGTTGCTTGTAGAGGCAGCCGTGAGATACACAGAAGTATTTCAAGAGTGAAATAAGGGTGGAATCAGTAGCGATTCATAAAGGGACTTTTCCCACCCCAATCAGTAGGGAAAACAAAGTACTTGGCAGAAAATTGCATGGCCTCTTAGTGCTGGTCATTTTAATATAGTACATTAAAATTAATGGACATCCCAGTGTCTTGACATGCTCTGAAAGTGCTGATATGAAGAATCTAAAATACAGGTTTCTGTTTTGATTGCTGCAGCCTTGAGGTGAGGATTACATTAGCCTCGTGCTCACCTTCAGAGACTGCATGAGATTAAGACTTGTAAAGGAGGTCTGGCATTTTTCTGGGGCAGCGTGCCTCTTCTGCCGTGCAGCTTTGACAGTCACAAATGCATCTTCTCCAATAAGCATTTGCATTAGACTTAATATATTGAGTTAGGCACTGATATATGGGCATTTTCTGTCTGCAGATACTTTGATGAGAGAAATACACAGGTTATGCTGCTGCTTAAGGATAGGAGAAAGCGCTACAGCAAGAGGTTATAAACAACCCAACCCTGTTAAGCTGTTTCTCTCTGCTGGAACCTGGGTCAGCATTCACTCAGCCATGCTGTAAAAAAGTCAGTAGTGGTGCCACGGCTAGCAGCAGCTGCTGGGGGTTGCTGGGCTGTGCTCTTTGAAAATAAAGAGGAAATATTACTTTCCTTCAGGGAAGAAAAGCAGAGCTTCTGAGCGGGGAATTTGCCTCTCAGCATTGCTGGGCACAGTATGATTTAGAAAAGAGCCAGTTAATTAAACTTATTTAATAAGGTGTTTGTATGGTTTCCTTGTGAGGCCTTAACAAGCATTTCGTTTGCGCTCCCCTTGTGTATTTGCACTCTTTTTGTTGGCGTGTTAGGATAGTGATTGTTCTTGAGAGCTAAAGTCCAACTAAATGAAAGTCACTTTATAGCTTGCAAGCAAAAACGTTTGCAAATGTGCTGAGAAACTTACTGTTATAGACAAGTTGTCATTTGCTATTTAAAGAGCTATATTTACTTCTCTGAACTCATTAGCATCTCCTATCAGGCCTGAATTTCTAAGAAAATTCTCCTGAAACGTTGCCTTAGGCTTCAATGTGCCATTATGCTGTGGCTATTATCTGACTAATAATGTTAATTCATTCAATCTCAAGAAAGAAGCTTGGCATTTAATTTAAGCCATGCCTCTAGTCAGACCAGGATGTATAAAAAGTCAGCGTGCAAAAGTGCTCTTGCATTTAGGTACAAACACGTGTTTTACATACCAATTATTGGATGCCTGTTCCTTAGGTGGAGGGTATGTGTGTGAAATCATATTTACATAAGTAAATCCCGAGTGTGTATATATTCTTTCAGGAAATGACCTCTTTTCAGCAAAGCGCTAATGCATGTGCTTAAGCCTCTTTATAGCCAATAGGAGGTATTCATAAGCTTGAAGGAAGGTATTTTTTTTAAAACTGTTTCCTTGAATCAGAGCATAAATGCGAACACAAGTGTACAGATTTACTTCACTGTGAAATGCATAGATAACTGGGAATCCTCAGTTTCATACTAGCTGTGAACTAGAACAAGAATCATAGAAACTGAATATACAGAATCTAGTAAGTCCTAAAAGAGAGTTTAAGGATGCACAGCTAGAGGATTGATTTGTTTGCACAAGAAATACATACGTGCAAGAAAGTGTTGAACGTGAGCAGATGTAAAAGGTGTGTGGAGCTACCAGAATTTTAGGTACTTCCGTAGTGTTCGAACACAAATGCAAACACAGTTGTGCATCCATACGTTGGTATAGCGCCTGCTTTGGCTCTGCTCTTTTTTTATTCTGCAGTCATGTGATACGTCCTTGTTTTAGTTACACTGATGTGGAAGCTGATTGAGGCTCTTTATTTTGAGTAATGTTTCATTCCCATTTTAAGTTGTTCCAGCAGTGAGGGTTTTTTTTTGTATCTTATTTTGAAAGTTTAGTAATATGGTATACCCTAGTGTTCTGGAAAACTTCCTAAATTTTCTTATTCTTAATTTCATCATATTACTGCTAGGTAGGAACACAGCAGGGACTTGCGTTATTTTCAATTACAACTGCATGCAATGGCTAATCTCTCTTTTGGATACAACACTTTCAAAATGGAGATAGTGCTATTTATATTATAATTTACTTTATTTTTATATTTGGTAGATCTTAAAGTTTATTAGACACTGTACTTGCATAGTAAAATACCCAGCAGTTGTATTATAAATGTCTGTTCAAGCATGCTTCTGAATGCATGACTGTGTGATTATAAAATGTCATACCTGTAATCACTTTTCTAATGCATAACTGTATGTCTGGCGCTTGAATTGGGGAACTCAGTATTTGTGTGAAATTAAGTTATAAACAGCACACCATTATGTTTTCTTAAATGGCTAAATACTAGTAAGCATTGACAGACTATGTTCATTGAGATGAAAGGATGGGGGATTTTATTGAGAATTGGAATTTAGTTCTGCGTTTTTAAACTCTACTGACAAAGCAGTAGTTCAGCACCACTGGAAAGGTGGCTTGTAAGGAATAGATAGAAACTCTATGAATAACGGCAAATTTGCTAGAAGTGTTGGTATACAAACTTTCCTGGGTAGAGTTTTCAAGGTGATGCCCCTCTGCAGTAAATCTCTCTAAGCTGTTGTTCATAAATGCGGTTAGGGTCGTGCCTATTTAAGGCAGTTAGTCAAGAGAGAAATAAGTAAATGAACCTTTGAAATCTTCAGAGTATGATCGTGCCATTGAAGAGGTGTCAGAGATTTGTTGTGCTGAATTCTAGTTTTCTTCAAGGCTTTGGTAAACCCTTTGATTTACTCATATGCTGCATGCCAGCTTGTGCTGCTGCACTGAGATTTTGGCAGTAGTTCACATCTGGCAGGCTCCACTAGATGTATCCTAGCCATTTTGAGAGAGACAAAAAGCATATTATGATAAAAGATGTAAAAGTAAAATGGCAACAAGTTGAGAGAACTTCAGTGTGTAAAGACAGTAGTTGAAAATATATAATATAGATGTTAAAAAGCTAACTGAGGAGGACAGAGAAAGCAAACACATATTTTGGGTGACTTAAAATAATACTTGTCCATCAATTTGAAGGAGACATTTACTGTATACTAGGTAGATTTGATGCCGAAGAGGAAAGTGGATTTAGTGAAAGGAAAGCTGTGTAGCAGGAATCAGACCTTTCCTCAAAACTGTCAGGAATACCACTGGCTTGCTGTTGTCATCAGGCGTTTCCCTCTTTCTCTCCCTGTCTCTCATCCACTGTGATTGTCATTTTGTTGGTGAAAGACTTGATCCTGGTTTGGCCACTTTGTCCAGTGGGACCTTTTTATTTGCTTATTATCTAAACACTACAGTGATACCAGTACAGGTAATATTTTGTGATGCTATAAGGTGTTAACTTAAGGTGTTTGGCTGAAATTTGAGCGCTCTGTCCTTCATAGTGATATGCAGTAACTTTCTGTCCAGAAAACTTGCTTTTGTCTAGTTCAAACTCTTGTCCTGACTTGCTCTTACAGGCCTAAGTCCTTAATATTTTATTCAGTCTTCCTTACAGACTCAGTACCCTAGCAAAACAGTTTCACAGTGTTCAGCTCTTCAAGCAGTTGTACTGTTTTGTGTTCTGTGGACTGGCTCAGGCGCTAGTGACAGATGTGACCCCTTTGAAACGGGGACGGACAAACGGGGCATTGAAAGTTCATAGCTTCTGCAGTCTCCTCACTTAGAGGTATCTGGTAAAAGCCTGCGGATGCATCTAGCTTTGGAAATAATTTCAGTCCAGTAGTGCCTGTGTCTGTTTTAGTTAGCAAATGGAAATATTCTCTCTTTATGTATTTGTTCACATTTTTTTGGGTCAATACACAGCCTCAGGTCACCGTTTTTCCTTTTAACTGTATCTAGTGAAATGACCCAGTGAGTCTACTCTTCTATTTTCTTTGCTATTCTAAAGCATATTAATCTGTTGAGCTTGAATTCCATAAACAAAGTGTCATCCCCATCAGTAAAATTACAGGCATCTTTGCAACTCTGGTCAATTAGGCAAACTTTTCTTTATTTTGACGAAGTGGTTCTTTGCCCCTACACTTAAGAAATGCGCTAATGTCTTACTATTGCATCACTGACATCTTGGGTCAGTAACTTTGTACTTGGAGACAACCTTTTCTGGCACTTCTTTTGCCTGAATAGCACAGATCATACCAATCGCAGTTCCCCTGTCATTATCAGAAGCATTCTCTTACAACTGTGCAGTTTTAGCAGCTTCACAGATGTAAACAGCTAGACAAGTCTCCTTAAGTGGCCACTTCTTTTATTATATGCTGCAGTAAGAATTTAATCTCATTTTGCCATCCGCTGGTGTTACAAGTGTAATGTTCAAGGTCAAACACCTTTTTTGTTGTTTCTTCTCGCATCATAATTTCCATTTTCTTCTACAATTGTTATAAAATTTCTACAATTCTGTAGAAGAACAGTGTGAAATTTTTAATATTTTTATCAGAAATACATTACTGTCTGTTTCTACCAGAATTTGTGCGTTTGGGGCTTTCAGCTGTATGTTCCTCTTTCAGATCAGGAAACACAAACCTGCTGCAAGGGGAGACTTTAAGTGAATTGCCCTTTTCACTACTATGAAGCAAACACTAAGCCCCAAAACAGTGGTTAGGAATTTGACATTTATAGGAAAACTTTGAAGTTAAATAAGAATGTAAAGGGAGGGAAGCTTGCTTAATTATGAAAAAAGTAACTGAAAAAGGTTTATCCTTTTGGATGGAACAAATCCTTAATTGTCTCCTGAGCACATCTAAAAGTCAGTTTCTCTGTGCATGAAGAGGAAATCTTAAGTCAATAAAAGGTAAGCTTATATCCCAAGATACTGATGCAACAGAGGGGTTGGTCCACTAGATTCTGCTCATTAACTGCAATATGCAATCACAGGGTATGGATGTTGAAATTTATCCACTGACACATCTAATGTCGTATTACTTACGTAATTGTTGTATTTTCCTGCTTGATAAAATTTTTCAACTGAGCAGTTCTTAATTTGAAAATATTTTGAAACTGATATACTGTAAAAAACATTTTACTTTTGAAGGTGTGCTTGCATCTAAAATTTACTTAGATAATTTAATATTTTTTGTGAAATTAACTATTTCACATAAAATTATCGTTTTGACTTCTAGTAAATATACTTAAATACAAACTGATGATAGCATAGATACTCTATAGAGCACATCATTAGTATTTTTCTATTATATTGTTTTGATATTAAAAAAATGAACCAGCTCTTTGTAACTGCTATGAAAAGATTTGTCTTTTCATTTCCAAATGACTTTTGGAAAGTATTATAACTTTATATAACAATTTTTTTTTTCCCTTCTAATTGAGAATGAAAGTAAACTTCAAAATGTTAGTTTCTGTCCTTATGAAATTCCATTTTCCAACCAGTTCTCTTGCCTGAGGGTGCAGTTCCTTACCAGCTTGAGCCAGCGTAAATTGATGCTGCCAGGTTCCTGCTCTCCCTCAAACTGAGCAACCCTCTTGCTGTGCCAATTCTGGCATGCCTCTGATTCCTCTGTAAGCTGCTTCAGGGAGATAAAGCACATAAATTTTTTACTTTTTTTTATAAAGGGTAAGTTTGTATCACCTTGGGATCAACTTACTGGTTGTATTAGCAAAAAAGGGGATGTGCCCAAGTGGGGGAGGGACAGCTTAAACAAGTACAGTGCTGTAGCCTAGCGCTTGCAGTGATACGGTTTTAATTTGTTCGTGGGACACTACAGTAAAAAAAGAAATTGTTCTGGGAGTTGCTTACATTGTATATCCAATGCAGGATATTAAACACTGAGAGGTTAGAGAACATGAGAGGCACTTGGTAAACTACGCAGCTTTGATTTCTGTATTGGGTGTTTCTTCTCATTTTGCTGATTCTTCATAGTTTTGAACAAATAAAAGTGAGGCTTACATTAGTGTATCACCATTTCCTCATGCAGGTAGAATGCACTTTTTAAAGCTTAAGACGAAACTATTTTCCTGAACTCAAACCAAACCCCTGATTTTCTTACACTATTACTACAAACTGGTAGCACTGCTTCTTATTAGAATTGTCATTAAGGGTTTGGTTTTAGTTTCTTATAAATTCCCCAACCATTAACTGTTTCAGCTTTTAATGCCAAGCATCTGCCTCAGATTGAATACATTTTTGTTCTTTTCCAAAACTTTAGCCAAGAGTTCAGTGGTTTACAAGAACAGAGCTAGTGGAGGCAGGGGGAAACTGTGGGTTTTCCTTTGTTTAAAAATAGTTGCTGACCTCCTCTTTGAGAAGCACTGCCATCCTGATGAAACTTGCCAGGAGGAGACTTGTGAGATTGCCGGGAAAACAGTCAATGGTTGATCTGATGGGATGTCAACTTAGCAACATTTGAAAGAATGAATTTGCTAATGACAAGGGAAGACTTGATGCTTCCTTACAGATAAGTTCTATGAAAATTGCTATGCACTGAGCATATGCCATGTAAGGGTGAGCTCTACTTTCTTTGCAATTACAGATCTTCACTGCTGAAATCTGACTTGGAGAAAGCATAGGAGGTGTTGGTAGGGACAGTGTCCATCCTTGTGCTCTCTATGCTCCATCCCTTCCCCTAGCTGCAGGGGAGATTTCTGGAAGAGGAAACTGCCTAATTGGAATAAAGAGAAGATAAAGCTGGAGCTTAAGGTGGGGAGTGAAATGGGCAAAAGAATAGGGCAGGAAGATGTCTTCTGAACATGGGCAGGGACAAGAATCAGTTTGAGGACAGGCAGGAGGAAGAGTCAGGCTTTCTGAGTAAGGAAGAAGTCTAATTGGGGGAAGAATGACTATGGAAGGTGGTAATGGAGGAAAAAGTGAGGATGAGGGTTTGCAGAAAGACAAGACCCTTGGGAGAGAAACACTGAGGAAAGATCAAGGTTATGTAAGGAAATGTCTTGGGAAGCTGAGGCTATAATTTGAGCCACGAAATGAGCAGACATATATTGGGGAGTGTACAGATTTGGGTCATGAGCTGATGGAAGAAAGGACTCGGGCTTGAACAAAATGGGCATAGAAGTCCAGAGCTGCTAGAGTATGGTTTTGTTTTTTGTTTTTTGTTTTTTTTTTTGGTCAGAGCCTGCGATGCAGAATGCATTTCTGTAGTAGTGATGTAGTGAACATGGAGGAGGAATAGAATTGGACAGATTGGGTGCAGGTCTGCTCTAATGTCTCCTGCTCCAGTGCCCTTTGTAACTGGGTAGAACCTTCCTTTTGCCCTCAGTGGGTATGGAGTCAGGTCTAACTGTTTTCTGGTTTAATTAATTATTTAAATTCTTTTTGTCTGCAGATGAACTACTCTGCATTGTACAATGCCGTTAGACTAGTGGCCTGTATTTACCGGACTGTTACAGTATGTTTGTTACCTACACATGTCTCCAGTGTTTGCTCAGTTGGTGGTGTGTCTGTGCTGGTGGAGAAAGTCATTACGCTATATCCATCTTTATTCTTTTAAACCTGATTCATTTTTGCATGACTTGATGTGGTGTGTTTTTCTTCTTAATTTCATAGCTTTGTAGAAAGAGCCAGAATGCTTGTTTCTGCTCTGTAGAATCAAATGACTTATCACTCTGCTGGCATGAAATGAAGAATAGCAAATACAGTAAATAACTACTGTGGAGAAGGTAATATAGTATTGACTTCTCAGTACCTGTTAATTTTTGATGATCAGAACATCAGGGAAGAGGGAGATTGAATTTGGCTGCCCCTTAGTGAGAGTGGGTACCTGCTTGTCAATAATGTTAGCCAGAAAACTCATGATGGTTTCAGTTTTGCAACAGATTTATGTAAAAACTTGTAGAGGAACAATTTGTATTACACTTTTGTCATATTTCCTAGTAACTTTAGGTTGTCATTGTTCACATTCATGCATTTTTAACGATGAGTTTATTTTAGGATTTCTTTCTTACTTGCTTTGCTCTTCTGGTGGGTACTCTGAAACTTGATGATGTGTTTCACAGCTCCAGGTGTGTAGTGTTGAACTCTTTAGATGGAAAAGATGCTTCTTGTTGTGTGTAGCTATAATTTGGGATTTGGACTTGAGTCACGCAGAGTATGCTAGTATTCTAGCACAACTAGAAACGGCTCCACATTTTCTGGAGACAGCATCTGTGCTACAAAATGCTTGTTCAGTGAATTTCGGTGTGGCACGCTTTGGCACTGATAGCCGAAGGGAGCTGCACATGCCTCACGTAAGTGTGAAGCCTGTGCCTCTTGGAAAAGCTGATGTGACTTTACATGAGTTTGTGATTATTCTTGACTGGATCTCTTGTGTCTGGCCTGGTATGTCTTTATTGTGTATCTTCGAATCTTAGTCTTTTAGATGACAAAGCTTACTATAAAAAAAAAAAAAAATCTGTTTAATTTGGCAGAGTGACTATTTGTTATATTTTCCATCTTTTATAGGTGTTCAAAAAGACAGTCTTTTATGAGAGATGCTATTGAGCTCATACTGGTTTAAATGCCTTTGTGCTTCTGTTGTTCATAATCATCCCATTGACAATTCCAGAAGGAAATCTATTAAAAGAATTCAGAAATAGGGAACTGACTTCCTATATATTTATGTTTAGCATGCACTCTTGTCATTCCATCTCGGGGAGAAAAGGGATTTGTTGATGGGAAGAGCAAGAAATTGTAAGTGGAGTTCTCTGTTTCCTTTAATTCTCTCTCCAGCTGTATGTGCAAACGTGAATGCATAGGTAACCTCTCAGATTTAATTTGTTCATCTGTAAGATGGAAGTGACTATAGCACTTGATTACCTTTTTGTTATCATAATGTGGGTAGAAAAAAATTTTCTTCTTTGGCATAAAATTGCAAGTTCTTTTTACAATAATATTTGCAACTGATTAGATAACAATGTGAATTAATTGTTACTGTTTCATTTTTACCCGGGGAGGGAAAAACCCCACTCTGATACAAGATCAGTATCACTTGATGGTAGTCAGCAATTGACTGGAGGTGCTTATTAGCTTACGGAATCAATATGAAAATATGACTAATATGTTGTGCTTTGGAATGTCAGCAAACTAGTAGAAGGAATTTTTCCAATTGTGTGTGACACAATGGAGTTGGTATATTCTCTTTTTTCATTTGGAGTGTCAAAAGCAATCTGGAAAGGAAAGGAGGGTGCTGGCTGGTCTTGAAAGACAAATGCTGGTCTGGAAAATACCTGCAGCGCAGTGTCCATCTGGAAGGTCTTTATTACATTATACAGTTATTCAAAGAACCATAGATTCATGCAGTTGCCTTGGCTATTTCATGGATTAAAGTTGGATATCGCTATATTTCAGGCTCAAAGCCTCACAAGTCCTCAAAGCTTCAGGCTTCCATTGAACTTTAGTCTTGGTTTTGAAAATTCATTTAGAATTAAATTAGCTGTAGTGACGAAACTGTGGCACTTTAATAGGAATCATCAGATGACATTTAAGCATGATTATGTAGTGCAGTAATGTCAGAACTGGTTTGAGGTAAAAATCATGCCTGTAGGCAGTGTTGTTCAGGAAAGTCACAAAATGCAAATAGTTTATTTGGAGAGTACTTAAATTTGTTTTTGTTTTATTTGGGGAGAGGAAAAGGATCCACTTTTGTAAGTAGCACAGATGTGTAAAGTTGGAGTTCAGTCTACCTTTCTGAGTGCCTATAAAATTTTTGAGCTTGACCTAGACCCTGAAATGGATCTCTCTACTTTGTATATTGAATCAAACTGACAGTGGTCCAAACCCACTTAAACTTTAGGAATGTTCTGACCCTTTTTGTACTTCGTGGCTTTTGCACCTACTCTCTTCATTTATCATTTGCTAAGAGTATGTCAAATTGAAGTCTTGGGTCACCAGTGCTTACTAGTTTCTCTTGACTTTTTGTAGTTCGTTATTTTATGACTGTGGACTTTTGTGAAATTAAAAATTGGATTTTAGTGTTAGAACCTGTACATGAATGACTGCCAAGACACTGGCATAAGCTGTTAGCTGTTCAAGTTCTAGCTCTTTTGTAATGAAGCAAATTCTGTTCCATGGGCACTTTGTCTTGCCCTGTGTATTGCAAGTGAAATCCTGGTTCTACTTACTTCAGTAGGAGTCTTGCCATTCATCAAGATATCAGCCCACATATGTGTTGCTCCATATATATCTAACAATTCATCGTTGCTGGGTAAAATGCCTTCAGTCTACCTCATTATACCATGCAATTTCCCTTCTGATGAAGGGAAATAGATTTGATGAAAAGGACATTGTAGTGTTTGTTCACAGGCGAAGAATAGTTTCATATTAATTCTTCTTTTACGCCATTTACGTATTCCTTTGCTGGAAGAGGGGATTCAGTTCAGGATGCCAGATAGTTTGGCACTGCTAGACCCTGTCAGAGTTGAAGTGATTTTTGGAAATCTCTCTCTTTCTGCTAATTAGTCTGTGTTTATAAGTGATAGGTGCAGTTCAAATAATTCTATTTCAGCATCCTTCATGGGAGGATGTTTAGAACAATCATCTGAGTCCATGTGTTCAAATAATTTTAAGTACATTTAATGCAGATTGTTTGCCTGTTGCAAGTAGAGGCATTTAAAATATATCAATCCTTGGTTACTTATTTCTTTGGGGGTGAAAACTAACATAATAATATGTAACCAGAAGTTTTGGTTAATTCTGCCCTGTGTCTTAGTGCTGCACAGAGTTTCTGGAGGCAGAGAGAGAAGCTCGGATATCTTGTCCAAAGTTTTGTCAGCATAGCAGTTGTTCATTTCATCTATGGCTTTATCAAATAATAGTTCATGTAGTGCTTTCTGTCTTCATCTAATGCTGAGTATTTCTGAATGTTAGCATTCTTTCCACGTGATGTAGCTCAGTGATATGAAAGGGAGGTGGTGGAAAGAAAGGACAGTATTTTCATTAATAGTATATTAGAGTTGGATATTTTAGTTCTTACTGGTGGTTGGGGCTTAAAACCCACTTGATTTTTGGAGTGTAAATATTGTTGCTCCAGTTTTTGTTATTGGTGATCTAGTTAATGTATTTGCTGTTTAGGAGGACGATTCATCTGACCAAATGTAGATGTCTGCTTTAGTGAGGTGATTTGCTTTCTGGGTTTCAGCTGAAACTGTTGTCAATATCTTTGACTGTGGTGGGAACAACAACTTATCAATACGTAGATGTTGATATTATAGCATTGTAAGTATAGGTGATATTTGATTCAACACATATAGACTTATTTTTCAAAGAGTATATGGGCCTGTGGCTTCTGCTAAGTGGTCAGTACTTTTTTGGAAATCCAGCCCATTCTCCCAGATTCAAACTCTAACCTAGGTATATAAGTAAAGATCCTAAATTACTCTATGTTCCTATGATCGCAGAAGAGTAAGAAATGCTTCCAGAGGGTGATTCAGACTGATGTGATGTTTTGACTCCAAAAGGGCCTTTATTCTTCCACCATCAAAGTCTTGGACAAGTAAGGTCCAAGTTTAGATGCCTCAATTGTGTGGGGTGAATCTGGGCATATGTGACTGAAGTTGGACACACATGACAGAAAATCCCCAAAACATGAAAAATGAAACACACCAGTTAGTATTTCTGTGCATTAAATGTTAAAGGATGTAGCTGGAAAGCTCTTTTTTTCTGTTACCTGTGCTCCGGTTTGTGGATTTGGTTATCCAAAGCTGTTACTCTTAATGTATGGCAATCTAACTTTCCACCCTCTTGGAAAGTGAGTTGTGGGTTGCCAGCCTATGATTTTGTTAATTTCTAATCATCTTTGAAGAAAGATACTTGGGTTTATGTTGAGATTTAAATTCTATACTAATATGGCACAAAAATAAATAGCACTCTACATATGTACAGGGTGATTATGACACCCCCCTCCCCCCTTGTAATTTTGAATTTGTCTCACCACATTTCAGATTTTAGCTCCTCTTAACTGAAAATGAAATCAAACAGTGTGAGCTTTTGGGAAACTGTTTTGAAGAAACACAAAATGCAAACCACATGGTATACTCACAATGTGAAGGCTTAGTGAAGAAATCTTTCTTCACTGGAAAAATGAACTCAAGTGGGTTTACTAAGCAACATTTCAAAGCAGTTTGAGATGAAAGGTCTGTGGTCTAATTCATTGCATATGTGATACTTCCTAATGGATCAGTGTATATTGAAAAAGAAGTCAGGGAAGTGCAGTAAAATTGAGGATGTTTTGGTCTGAATTGGTAGTTTAAAAAACAAGTTTAAACACAATTTTCTATCTAAGAAATGGCAGATACCTGTATATCAGAAAATCACATCTCGATTAAGTGTTCAACACACTTTTTTTTGCTATAATACCCTTTCAAAATAGGACTTTCTCAGTCTGAAACAGTTTTAGCTGAAGTTTTCCATGCTGCATATTTTCTGACTGAAAGTTTCTGTGAAGTGGTTCAGTTGTTTCTGAGAACAAAGCCAGCTAGAAATCCTGAGTTCTATCCAGCTAGAATTATTTCCATGAGCAGCACTAGTTGGGTTAAATCCTGTGATTTTCACTGTTGGAGGCAAAGATAGATGGTGTTTTCTTTAATCTCTCTTTCTGAAGTGATGATGATATATGAATGCTAGCATTCATTTTTACTAAGTAAGATTCATGACTGCAGATAACTCCTGCAAACGTGTCCCTGCATTAAAAAAAGGCATATAAAAAAGGGATAAAAATATTTTTGAAGCCACATAGCTTTTGGTCTAATTCCATGAAAAAAATCTATTCAAAGTTGCCAGACTTCTAAGTCTGAAAAATGGGTTTAGTCTATTCTTAATGCAGAATTGAGAGGGTGGCAGCAGCATTATTCTGAGAATCTCGTCTTTGCGGAGCACACTGCGTCTCAGATACCAGAGCTGCATACGGATTTCTTTAACTGTCATAAGCCATCATGGGCCTAGTTTCCAGGGCAAAAGCTGCGGAGCCACAGAGGCTCTCGCACGCTCTCGGAACGCCTCCTTCCTCTATTCTCTTTCATGCAGAAAAGGAGGAGGAAGCAATCCCGGGGCATGACAAGGGTTAAGGAACAGGTGGTTATCTACGGGACTGCTGTCTCATTTGGTACACAGGATGGAGAGCTTCCTGGGAAAAAATCCCAGTGTTCGTACTGAAGGAGGTTATTGTCTGTGGACTTCTGCTTCATTTGTCACAGAAGCTGGAAGGTGTGTAGATGTAACAGGCTCAGCATGGGTTTAACTTCTGAATCTACATGGAGAGGAACTTTGGCATTTTTGAGTATAAACAGCCTCTATGGCTGTCACTGTTTTTCATACTCTGTGTTGGTGACAGCATCCTAAAACATATTTTCAGTAGCCCTTCAAAGACCACAAGATTGTCCTCATGTGCAAATGCAAACTACAGAAGGAAGATAGGCAGGGGATATCTGGTTCTAAGCATCTTATGTTACCTCTCAGAAACTCCCTTGGCGTTCAAGACTCCATTTTCTGAATCCCTCCTTTATCTTTACTTGCTGTAACCAGACATGCTGGATAAGTTTGCAGGTTAACTTGTATCTTGTGGAAGGAGCAAAGATTGTAGGAAGATAAAAAAGAGTTTAGTAACACTCTGGGGAATTATATTCTGTTCTTGTTCCTGTCACGCAGTTGGTGCTATGCTTGGGAAAAAAAAAAAGCGCGGGTTTTTGTTATGCTTTCATTTTTTTTTATAGCTGTCCCTAGTGTAAGTAAGAGATTTGCTCAAGAACTTACACTGATACTGTATTCTTCAAAAAAATCAGGCCATAGGTTTTCTAAATTAGGCATCTGTATTAGCAGATGCTTCTGAGAGTGTAGTTAGCTAATTTTGCTGTGCTGCAATTCACCCTTTTAAAATTATAGAAAATCATGTTCCAGGAAAGTGTTGTGTAAGTAAATGTACTAATATTTCTGCAGTGTTCTGTATAGTACCATGATAAGCTGCATAAAAAGTTTATCTGAATTTTAATAATTGAGTGCAACAGTTAAATATTGTGTCTTCAGTTAATGCATAGGGTTATACATAGTGATAAAGAAATGGTGAGCAGCTGTCCGTTCTGTCAGCCTTAGGCAGAAGTTCTCTGGAAGAAATAATATGTCATTAAAGGCTGTATCTTAATGCATATGTATGTGGGGATGCATTAAGCTTAAGTCTGGATTTCCTTATTACTTCTTTAGTGCTTTCCTTGGCAAACCTAACATTCTTTTCTGTGAAGGAACCTTCTGGCTCATTGTAGGCTATTCCTG
>NW_010544621.1:15354-18857 GCF_000687285.1 Phaethon lepturus
TGATTCATGAAGTGCCAACATCTTGAGCTGTGGAAAAAGAGTAAGAATCCTAAAGAAAGACCTGGGGTACATGGGAATAGATTTGAACTCAGACTCTTTCTGTGCCACTTTGATCTGAAAAAGACATCTTGTGATTCAAAGAACCTTTATTGTTAATTAAGGCCATTAATTCAATCAGTTCCATTTTGATTAAAAACTGATAGCGTTAGCAAAGTATATAAAGACAGCATCTGGATCGGGTTTATTGGAATTATATTTCAGGAAACTAAAAGAGGTTTCTCAAGTAACTTTTGAACATGTCTGTATATGATAACTACTTAGAGGAAAAATTCTCCGTGGGTAGGCAAACTCAAGAACATTTTTATATTAGTGACATTCAAGTGATTAATGTCCTGGTGTAGGATAGGTCAATGTGTGTTTCCATTTCACTAGCTGACAGTTCATCACAGAAGAATGAAGTTCTGAGGAAACAAAAGAAAATGGAAGTGAAGAGTTTAGTGGAAGGATGTTAGAATACCTGGCACATTGTAGAGGATGGTGGTGGACCCACAATGCAACCAGCTTGCAGCAGTGCATGTTTTGAAAATTTACCAACCATAGAGATCATGGGAGAAAAAAACTGTGACTTTTTGGGTTTTTTTCATTAGGTCTTTGAACAGAGTGCAGGAAAAAAAGAAAATCAAAGCGATGTTTCCCTATAAACTAGTCGAGTGGCCACGTTTATGACTTGTTCTGTGGGCTCTGAGTTGTTTCAGAAGTATCTTTGATTTAGGAACACTTTTATAAGATGGCTCTCAGTAGGCTTCAGGTGAGATAGAATAGCAGAAACTGTACACAAATAAATGATAAAACTTTATTTGTCTCTTACCTGTGTAACTTTATGGGCGTAGCTTTTCAATGGGTGTAGCTTGAGAAGCAAGGATTGAAAGGAATTGGATCCTGTGGCAACACAAATGTCAAAGCTGTAGCTCAAGGCTTCATCTTGCCAAGGTCAGTGATTGTGGTATTGGACTTGCAGCTAATACAGTGCAGTGGCTGGGACTTACTAACTTTGATTTTGTTTAATGCTGCTGTTCTGTAATAATTCTTGGTTATCTGTGAGCAGATCAGTTAGTGGATTCTTTTCAGCTGATGATAGTTACTTACTATGATATGTTATTTAGGAGCTACCTCATTTTAGATGAAGAGGACAAAGTACTTGCCTGAGATGCAACACTGGATAGTGATTGAGGCCATCTGCGATCTGACTCCTGACTTTTTTTGGAAGCATCCTTGTTTCTTCCTTGATTATACAAAGTGCTGAAGGAGAACCTGAGTTAGATGCATGGATTTAATGGAATTAATATGTGCATTTCCCATTTTATTGTTCCCATTTTATTGTGCATTTCCACATTTCCCACTTTATTGCATTCTGTTGTGTCACACTGCATGCAGAAGAAATATTTTTTTCTTTTTTCACCCCACCAGATTTCATATGCTGCAGAATCCCCTAAAAGTTCTTTGCAGCTGTCAGGAATGAGGATTCAACACATGGCAGAAAAGGCTGAGCATGTTCAAGGTCAAGAATGGTACTGACCTATGTGATTGATAAGAATGCTACAAGAACCTCTCCCAGTTTCTAATCTGATGCACTTTTTTTTCAGGTCTGCATTTCAACTTTTTTTTCTAGGCTCCTACAAAGAAAGCAGTGAGACTTCCCTTAAGATCTTTGTAAATATTCCTGCTAATTAAGCTATTAAGAGTGGTGTAGGGACAATCTATTTACAGATTTTTTTTTAACATAGTGTTTAATGTTTTGAGAATGGCTTTTCCTGTTGTATGAAGAAGTTCCTTGCAAGCAGCTTACAAAATAAAACTTTGTTATTTGAATGTCAAAGTGGTAATTTCCTTCAGCAGGTAGCAGAAATGGGGTAATAAGGCATTCCATTAATTACTTCAGGTTTTTTCCCAAGCGAGGGAAATATTAAGTGTTTAGACACCTCTGTTTTGTTTTTCTTTCTCTCTCTCTCTCTCTCTTTTTTTTTTTTAAAGACTTGGGGTAGTCTGTTCAATGGCTATAAGTTCCTGGGGACTTCCTAGACTGCCTGTCAGTGCCTTACATGGTTATATATTCATCTATTTACTTACACATCACGAGTAAATTCTACAGTGCAGGAGATTCCTTAGTTGATAAATCAGTCTTTTATCCTCATACCCTTCTTGCAGGGAGGCTTACTTGAAAGAAAAAGAAGCATTTTGTAGGCTCTTTTGTTTTTACTGTGTGAGCATAGACCAGTTATTTGTAGTTCTGATGGCTCATTTCTGGCACCTGTTTTAGTTTCCTCGGGAAACTTATCTTATTCTCTCACTTTTTTTCCCTTAAATGTCATCTACTAAAAAAACCAAAAATCTAAGGAAATGGTTGTTTTCAAGTAATTGTAACTGAGAACAGAAGTCCTTGATTTACACAGCACAGCCGTACAGTCTGTGTTTCAGAAGCACAAGCCTTCCTTTAATAAGCATAAGTGACCTGGAGGGTTTCTCATAAGTGTAGTGAGTGGTGTGATAGCACAGAGATTGGGTGCATGGTGGTATGTTATAAAATCCAGACTGAAATCCAGAATTTTAATGCAGACAGTCAACACAGAAGCTCTGCTTCATTCAAGTCTGGAAGATGATCTGTAAAGCACATGGGATTCTGTCTGCTGTGTACATAGAACAGCTCAGTATATTACTGAAACAGCATCAGGCAGCTTAGTTTGCTGCTATTCCTATTCAGACAGGCTGCCCACATCCAGCTTAGAAGTGGATACACCTGCAAACATGCTGTGCTTCTTACCAATCCCTAGACCTGTTGTCAAGAGCTGTGTGGATACAACCAGTGAGCTCTCCGTTAGGTATGAAGGTAAGTCCACCAGTTCCATGCCATGGGTACCAGGTGCAGATTTGGGTTCTGCACAGATTGTCCTTGACAGAGCAAGGTTTATAAGCCCTTGTTTTATACTTTGCTTGGTTTTTAAATGTGGCCATTATGTTGGCCAGGTTCCCATAGTAAATTATTTTTATGTACCTAATTCATTCTCAATGAACAGACCAATCCATTAAGGATTCTGCACTAAAAACTGTAGCTCATTATGTGTTCTTGTGGTGTATGACATCAGTAGAATGCCACAAGTTAATTACATTCTTAATTACAGCTTTGTATTGAATTAGGGACCTATTATACATAGAATAATTGAAAACCTGCTGAGATCACGTCTGGTAACATCTAATTGTATCCTATGATTTTTTTTTTTCCCTAAACTTTAAATAAAAATGGGATTTCATTTAGCATGGTTTTAATTAATTGACATGAGAAATGTAATTAGAGCTGAGACAATGGACCAACTATCTTAAAACAACCACTCAGAAATTAATCACATTTTGGGGAACAATTAACAGTTTCCAGAGCAGGAGCTATTCTGCTCCATTTCTGGAAAAACCTTGAGCAGGCACAGTTGGAGAAAAGACTTGCTGCTCTTAGA
>NW_010544622.1:0-742 GCF_000687285.1 Phaethon lepturus
ATACAATATGATGTCAGCTCAGCAATAAAAGTTAAAAGAAGGGGGGGTGGGGCATTTGTTGTTTATGTTTGTCTTCTAGAGTAACTGCTACATGTACTGAAGCTCTGCTTCCCTGGAAGTGTCTGGACATTGCCTGCTGATGGGAAGTAGAGAATAAATCCTTCATTTACCTTTGCTTCCACACACAACCTTTGCTTTTGCTTTATTAAATTGCCTTTTTCTTGAACCATGAGTTGTTTTGTTGGGTTTTTTTTTCATCTCCTTTTCTTCCTACCTGTCCTGCTGCAAAGGGGAGTAATAGAGCGGCTTGTGGGCACCTTGTGGGCACCTGGCATCCAGCCGTGGTCAATGCATGACAAGAATCAAGATCTCAAAGAGACTGGAGAGTGAATGAAGCCAGAAGCAGAATCAGGACTTCGAAAATATCTCAGTAAGTGGGTGATCTGAGATAGGACGGTCATATATATATATATATATGCGTGCAATAAGAGGACCACTCAAGAGAAAAAAGAAAAACTACAAGATGGATACAAGCACATTATTAATAGTAATAAAGCAAATAATCAGTAAAAGATCAAGAGGTGAACAAGCTACCAAAGTATCCACCAGTTCTTTAAAGAATGAGTGGTCTGGGTCATACCTTACCATATGGTAATCATGACAAAGGTCATACCTTTATTGTGAACTATATACTAATAAGCTCTGCTTCTCATTACTGGGCAACCACTACATAAAACAGAAA
>NW_010544623.1:0-8122 GCF_000687285.1 Phaethon lepturus
CCTTCTTCTAGAGGGGCGTCACACTGGCAAGCCTCCAGTTGTCTGGGACCTCCCCTGTTAACCAGGACTGCTGATAAATGAGGGAGAGTGGCTTGGCAAGCTCTTCCGCCAGCTCCATCAGTACTCTTGGGTGGATCCCATCCAGCCCCAGAGACCTGTGAGTGTCCAGGTGGTGTAGCAGGTCGTTAACTGCTTCCTCCTTGATTATGGGGGCTTTATTCTGCTCTCCATCCCTGAATACCCTGAGGACAACTGGTCTGGCTATTAAAGACTGAGGCAAAGAAGCTTAACTATCCTTGACTGCTTAGCAACTAAAAACATCAGTATGTTATCAACATTATCTTCATCCCAAATCTAAAACATAGCCTCATACTAGCTTTTATGAAGAAAATTATCTCTATCCCAGCTGAAACCAGGACAGTGACGTAGTGAATTTGGAAGTTGTACCAACTCTGGTAGCAGTTTCACAAAGTTATAGCAAATCAAAAAGGAATCTTAAAGTGAGAAGTGTTATTCAGTCTTAATACAGTGTTACCGAATGTATTTATCAGTGATAATTAGATTGTCATCATCCCATCTTAGTGGAACAGCTGATAATAATTTACTGTTTACAATTTTCATGATTTCATACATAAGCTGTAGAAATAAGCAGTAAGTGCTTATTTGACTGCTATAGACAGATATGAGATGTAGTACACTTTCCAGGTTACTTGGACGTCTTTGATCTCCTTGTCTTTTTGGATCATCCTAATGATATTTTAATTTGAGCAGCCAGATAACTGCACCTTATTTCATAGCTTCAAATATTTTTATTTCATGGTGATATGGTATTCTGCTTTGGAGTACAAGTATTTTTATGTCTCCTTTTGAAATTGAGTTTCAAAAGTTTCATTAACAAGCTAGGAAATGGGTTTTGTAATATGATTTGTGTTGTTTGCTTCCCTAGGGAAAAGGTGGGGCAAAAACTCTTATGAACACAATCATGCAATTGAGAAAGATATGCAATCACCCGTATATGTTTCAACATATTGAGGTAAGTCAGTCATGTTTGATTTTGAGAGCCTTTTTTATTCACGTGGCTAATATAGTCAAAAACTGCTAGTGTGGGAGGTAACATCTTTGGCAGCAACGCTTCTGCTGGAAAGAACACATTTGAGAAACACTCATTCCATTCCTCTGTATAAGTGAAGAAATGGAGCAGTCACCAGATTTTTATCCGCAGTCTTAAATTCACTTTTACAGCATTTGTTCTTTTTGAGGCACTATCTTTAAAAAATATAGTTTAAGATATTCCATATCAACTTGCCACTACCTGTGCTTAAAATAAAACTAAATTTTAAAATAGAGATATCAGTTTAAAATGCCATGTAGTAGAACATATAGTAGAACCTTCTTATCTAGCAGACTGCTAAACCTTTAGAATATCTATTAAAAATTGCCCCCCCCATACCCCTCCCCTTTTTTCAGCAACGATTTCTTTACTGTGTAGCATTTCTCATTACTGAGCTAAAGCTAACTAAAATGTAGCTACAATATACAAAGAAATGAACAAGTATCTCCTGTGGTGTATTATTGTGGGTTTTACTGTTTGCTCACTTGTTTATTAACTTGTGAAATTCAGTATTTTGCAAATGGGTCTCCCAGTAATTAGTACAAATTAATTAAGTTCTACTGTATTTGTAACCTGGTAAAAAGCATACAGAGGAAAATTATTCCTACAAGCCATGCATTTTAAATAAAGCAGTAGCAGGAAAACTTTAGAGTACTTGTGCCACAAGGCAAATTCCAAGGGTATGAGTGTAATGGGACTCAAACCCCATTCATATAATTTCTTTATACAGGGATGCATAATTTTGGCCACTGTATAGACTGTGTCTAATATTCTGTTTATTGCTTATAATTCTGCAGGAATCCTTTGCTGAACATTTAGGCTACTCAAATGGTGTCATCAATGGGTAAATCTTTATCTTCTTCATATATGCTGCAATGAAACTATCATATCATATCTTGTTTCCAAAAGCTATATGTTCTCAAAAACTAAGCAGTTTCTAAGATAAATCTAATCAGCTATAGAAATAACATGCTTTAGAAGGAACCTAACCAGCTTAAAACTCATCCCATAGTCCCCCAGCCTAAGGGACTGCTTCTTACTTCAAAGGATGTTTCCTCTCCAAAATGGCAGTTTAAAGTTGGTTCTATAGCTGGATGGTAATTAGAATCTTCTGGACTCCAGTCTTGTCCTTGACTTATCATAGAATCTTTGGGTTGGAAAGGACTTTTGAAGGTTATCTAATCCAGTCCCCCTGCAATGAGCAGGGACATCTTCAACTAGAGCAGGTTGCTCAGAGCCCCATCCAACCTGACCTTGAATGTTTCCAGGGATGGGGCATCTACCACCTCTCTGGGCAATCCGTTCCAGTGTTTCACCACCCTCACTGTGAAACATTTCCTCCTTATATCTAGTCTGAATCTACCCTCTTTTAGTTTAAAACCATTACCCCTTGTCCTATCACAACAGGCCCTTCTAAAAAATCTGTCCCCATCTATCTTCTAAGCCCCCTTTAAGTACTGGAAGGCTGCAATAAGGTCTCCCCGGAGCCTTCTCTTCTCCAGGCTGAACAACCCCAACTCTCTCAGCCTTTCTTCATAGGAGAGGTGCTCCATCCCTCTGATCATTTTTGTGGCCATCTTCTGATGCTGAAGCCCTGCGGAGTGACTAATGTCAAAGCACGAAAGTTTTTGTCTGTTTTAAAGTAGTCTTGTGCTTTGAAAAGAAGCATTTGGCTAAAGCAGAGAATGGTTAGGAGAATTCTGAAGATGGATTTCCATTATTTTCATTAACACCATACCAAGATATGGGATCGTTTCTTTCACAAAACTTCCAGTCCTTGGACAATGACCGAACATGGTAGAAATGATTGCTGGTTCTTCAGAAAGCTTTTATTCCTGTTGTAACAAGAGTCTTTTTTCTTTTTTCTTTCCCATTACATAAGGAAGAATTATGGTGGTCACATGCAGGATTCTTGTTTATTTATTCATAACTGTACACTAGTCCTTGCTAAATTAGGGACGAGGTTGACATCTTTGCCCAACTGCAATGGCATAAGACATTATGTCACATGGAGAAGACAAGGGGCAATGGGTACAAGTTGCACTGGGAGAAGTTTCATCTCAACATAAGAAAAAAATTTTTTACAGTAAGAGCAATCATTCACTGGAGCAACCTCTCCAGGGATGTGGTAGAGTCCCCATCACTAGAAGTTTTCAAGATACAATTGGACAGGGTGCTAGATAATCTCATCTAGGATCCCTTTTCCATGAAAGGTTGGACCAGATGATCTTTCTAGGTCCCTTCCAACCTGGGCTGTTCTATGATTCTATAATTATTAAAACTTCCTTACAGAGGTCCCTGATGTTTTCATATCTGTGATTTATTATTATTTGTTACAGTATCATTTCTCAGCTTTAATTTATCTTATCTTCTCTTTCTTTTTAGTCCCTTTCAAATTAGGGAAATATTAGCAAACTTTCTCTAATGGAAAGCATTTAAATTCCTCTGTTATTGTGGCTCATTCAAGTACTGGGCTAGGAATGATTTCCAGTTAGCCTTAATCTACCTCTGATTTTATGGGGTCTATGTTTTCTTATTACACTTGCAATTAGATTATTGGCATCTGTCCACTCAATTTTGTGGTCAGCAATTTAAATGAACCTTGTCATAACAAAATTTTAAGTTCACTACTAATATTTTGCTTTTCAGAAACTTTCTGTGTAAACTTTAACACAAATCTTATAATCCAGCAACACATTATATTTACACAAAATGCTTAAACTGATACTTCAGTGATACTTGTACCCAGTTCTTAATTGTTCAAAGGCTATGTCAGTAATTTCCATAAAGAACTATTAGACTTTAAAGATCTCTTGGCAGCAAGTCCTGGCTCATTTGCTTACAGGTCCTCTTGACATGTACATTTTCGATAAAGACCATGTTAAAAAAGGTTAGAATCATAGAATAATTTAGGTTGGAAGAGAACTCCAGAGATCACCTGGTCTAACCCCTATGCAAAGCAGGTCAGGTTGCTCAAGGACTTGTCCAGTCAAGTCTTGAACACCTCCAAGGATGCAGATTATACAGCCTCACTGGGCAACGAGTTCTACTATTTGACCACCCTCATGGTAAAAAATATTTTAGATTATATGAATTATATTAGAATATGTGCCAGTCAGGAGCTTATGGGTTAGGATTAGAGGGCAGACCAATGTGGGTGACATTGTGGTGGGCATCTCCTATAGACCACCTGATCGGGAAGAAGTAGATGAGGTCTTCTTCATACAACTGGAAGAAGCTTCATATTTGCAGGCCCTGGTTGTCATGGGGAACTTTAATCACCCCGATATCTGCTGGAAGGACAAGACAGTAAGGCATAACCAATACAGAAGGTTTATGGAGTGTTTTGGTGATCATTTCCTGACACAAGTGATCAAGGAGCCAATGAGTGTCGCGGCCCGAAAGCAGCCGTTTAGGTCAGGGTCACCTGATCATAGAAGTAGATCAGGTTGGTCAAGCAGGACCTGCCTTTCATTTACCCGCACTGGTTGGGCCTGATCCCTTGGTTGTCCTGTACATGCCCTGTGAGCACCCTCAAGATGAACTGCTCCATAATCTTCCCTGGTACTGAGGTCAGACTGACAGGCCTGTAGTTCCCTGGATCCTCCTTCTGGCCCTTCTTGTAGATGGGCGTCACATTGGCAAGCCTCCAGTCATCTGGGACCTCCCCTGTTAACCAGGACTGCTGATAAATGATGGAGAGTGGCTTGGCAAGCTCCTCTGCCAGCTCCCTCAGTACTCTCGGGTGGATCCCATCAGGCCCCATAGACTTGTGAGTGTCCAGGTGGCGTAGCAGGTCGTTAACTGCTTCCTCCTGGATTATGGGGGGATTTATTCTGCTCTCCATCCCTGTCTTCCAGCTCAGGGGGCTGAATACCCTGCAGATACCTGGTCTGGCTATTAAAGACTGAGGCAAAGGTGGCATTAAGTACCTCAGCCTTGTCCTCATCCTTGGTGACAATGTTCCCCCCTCCGCATCCAGTAGAAGATGAAGATTCTCCTTGCCTCTCTTCTTGTTGTTAATATATGTGTAGAAACATTTTCTGTTATCCCTTATGACCATGGCCGGATTGAGTTCTAGCTAATTTTCTTTCTGCCTGACCTAACGAGATCCCTGTTCAGCCAGACCAGTCATCTTCACCGCCAGCTCATCTTACGGCACATGGGGACAGCCTGCTCCTGCCCCTTTAAGGTTTCCTTCTTGAAGATTGTCCAGCCTTCCTGGACCCCTTTGCCCTTCAGGACTGTCTCCCAAGGGACCCTCTCAACCAGTGTCCTGACCAGGCCGAAGTCTGCCCTCCAGAGGTCCAAGGTAGCAGTTCTGCTAACCACTCTCCTTTACTTCAAGAATCAAAAATGATCATTCCATGATCACTATGCCCAAGACAGCCTCCAGCCATCAAATCATCCACAAGTCCTTCTCTCTTTGCAAACAAGAAGTCCGGGGGGATGCCTTCCCTATTTGGCTTACTCACCAGCTGTGTCAGGAAGTTATCCTCCACACACTCCAGGAACCTCCTAGACTGTTTCCTCTCTGCTGTGTTGTATTTCCAGCAGTTATCTGGTAAGCTGAAGTCCTCCATGAGAACAAGGGGTAGCAATTGTGAGACTTCTCCCAGCTGCTTTTAGAATGTTTCATCTGCCTCTTCATCCTGGTTAGGTGGTCTATAACAGACTCCCAGCAGGATATCTGCCTTGTTGGCCTTCCCCCTCATCCTTACCCATAAGTATTCGACCATCCCAACATGCAGCAAGTCAAGCGCAGGTGGCAAGATATGGATGCACAAGGACCTCCTGAGTAAATCCAGACATAAAAAGGAAGCATACAGGTGGTGGAAGCAGGGACAGGTGACCCAGGAGGAATATAGAGACACTGTCCAAGCATACAGAGATGTGGTTAGGAAAGCCAAAGCCCATCTAGACTTGAATCTGGAGAGGGATGGGAGGGGCAACAAGAAAGGCTTCTGCAGGTATATCAACAGCAAAAGGCATGAAGTCCAGGTGGATGCCAGTCACTAGTGGTGGTCCCCAGGGGTCAGTATTAGCACCCATACTGTTTAACCTCTTTTTTCTGACCTGGAACTTGGGACAGAGTGCACTTTCAGCAAGTCTGCAGATGGTAAGAGAATTGGGAGGAGTGGCTGATACATCAGGTGGTTGTGCTGACATTCAGAGGGACCTCAACAGGATGGAAAAATAGGCAGTTCAACAAAGGGAAATGCCATGTCCACCTGGTAATAAACCCATGCACCAGTACAGGCTGGGGGCTGGCCAGCTGGAAAGCAGCTCTGAAGAAAAGGACCTGAGGGTCCTGGTGGACAAGAATCCAACCATGAGCCACCAATGCACCCTCAAGGCAAAGAAGGCCAACATTAGAAGGCTGCATTAGAAAGAGCATTGCCAGCAGGTTGAGGGGGGAGATCCTTCCCCTCTACTCAGCACTGGTGAGGCCGCATCTTGAGTACTGTATCCAGTTCTGGGCTCCCCAGTACAAGACAGACATGCGGATACTGGAGTGGGTCCAGCAAAGGGCCACAAAGATGACTAAGGATTTGGAGTGTCATGGAATAACCAGAATTACTATTTAGATCAGGTCAGAACAGAAGCAGTTTATTACTATAGCTATAGGAGAGAACACAGAGCAGCAGTGAGAGACTCTGCCGATATGAACCCTGTGCAAATGGGGCAGTTACAGAGCTTATATACCTTTTAGGTTATACAACTAGTTTCTTCACCAAATCTGTGTCAGATAAGCAGGATATGGTAAATAACAACATCGATTGGAATTCTTCAGATAAGGAGGCTCTAGACAGTATATCCTTTTACAAATAATTCACTCCTTTGTTAATGAAATCTTGCTGACTGGTGAGACCATTAGCTGCAAATGTTTCTTATCTAGTGAGGCCTGCAAAGGCCTATGAGGCATTAACTATTTTGCTTCCACAAGAGCATCTGTCCTATGAGGAGACGCTTAGAGCTGGGACTGTTTAGCTTGGAGAAGAGATGGCTATGGGGGGGATCTTATCAAAGTGTCTAAATACCTCATAGGAGGAGTAAAGAAGATGGAGCCAGACTGTTCTTAGTGACACCCAGTAGAAGGACAAGACATACTGCCTCATTCCACATCTACTATGTCCATTTCAAGGATCAAGGATCAATCATTAGAGTCTGCACATGGCAGTGATCTCATTTAGAACTTAGTTACAGAAGATATTTCAGGGTTAACAGAATGTTTTGATATTTTTTCTCATTCTGTACAAGAAGGAAGTGTGTTTTTCCTATCCTAAAATCCAAGTGCATATATCATCCTAAATTATTTATAACACTTGACTTCATCATTCCATGTCTCCAAGCTCAAGACTGCTTACAGATTTCCATCTGCTGGATTCATACTTTCACATTAGGAATCTCCCTTTCCCTCATCAAAGAAGATATTTCAGATTCTCAATGAAACCTAGGTGGCAACAGGATGCTCTATCCAGGGACTTTCCTCACTATCAAAAAGTTCTCAGAGTGACATGATGTAATGGAAGGGTACTTAAGAGCACAGAAAACTATTCATGTCCAGATGATTTGCTGCTCAGGGGCAAATCCCAGCAGGCAACCACAGCAGCCCTGTGATATATCTCATCTTCTCATCAGTTTTTCATTAGCATGGACTTCTGAAGGAGTATCCTGATTCCTTTGTCCTCTATATGCCCTTTTATAGGAGGACAGAGAGGCACAGGATCCATGCCCGAACCAAAAGATGCTGGTATTAAAAGCATTAACCTCTGTCTCGGGAAAATAGGGAAAAAAAAAGTCAATATACTGAATAATGAATCCTGTCTTCATGCAAACCAATGCCTGCCTGCCTTCCCTCCTGCCTATCCTTCCTGCCTGCTTGCCTGCCTCCTTCCCTGCCTCCCTCCCTCCCTCCCTTCCTTCTTTTTTAAACAACAAAGACGCTATCTGAAATTTATTGTGGAGGTTCTTTAGGGATTTAAGTAGGGGGTTTCATTTCTCTCACTC
>NW_010544623.1:8156-11700 GCF_000687285.1 Phaethon lepturus
TAAAGTTATGTTAACACTTTTTCCAGTGCTTAAATACAAAAATTAAATAGATTTAAATGTGTACTCAACACTTCTGTGCAATTGGCTAGAAATGGTTTCCGTCTTACTCTGAGCAAGGGATAAAGTAGGTTGTGTGTATCCTCCACATGGCTCCCTTCCTGTTTAAGTGTTGACAATGTGTTTTTTTCTTTATTACTATATGAGACCATCTGTCTCTGTGGTGGGTTGACCTTGGCTGGATGCCAGGTGCCACCAAGCCACTCTATCACTCCCCTCCTCAGCAAGATGGGAGGGGAGAAACCCCAAACACGTGGGTCAAGATAAAGGAAGTTTAATAAAGCAAAAAACAAAGGCTGTGTGCAGAAGGAAAGGAAAACAAAAGATTTATTCTCTACTTCCCATCAGCAGGTGATGTCCAGCCATTTCCCAGGAAGCAGGGCTTCAGTACATGTAGCGGTTGCTCCGGAAGACAAATGTCATAAAAAACAAATGCCCCCCTCCCCCTTTCTCTTAGCTATTATTGCTGAGCTGACGTCATATGGTATGGAATATCCCTTTGGCCAGTTTGGGTCAGCTGTCCTGGCTATGTCTCCTCCCAAGATCTTGCCCAACCCCAGCCTACTGGTGGTGGTGGTGGGAATGTTGGAAAGACAGCCTTGATGCTGTGCGAGCACTGCTCAGCAGTAGCCAAAACACTGGTGTGTTATCAACACCTTTCTAGCTACCAATACAAAGCACAGCACTATGGGGGCTGCTATGGGGAAAATTAGCTCCATCTCAGCCAAACCCAATACAGTCTCTCAAATAGTTTGGCCCTCTGCATAGTAATTATATATGTATACATCTCAGAAGGCCTTGTATCTTGTGGACTGAGTATACAATTCCTAATAATGAATTATATTTTAAGGCTACAGATTTAGAGTTAGAGGAGAGTTACGTCTAATTTGATTTTCTAAACTATATGGTTGTCCTACTCATTTATCCACCTTTGTGATCTTTCTGATTTTTAGCTTAAACAACTTTGTGAACAAACCTAGTGCTCAGTCTGTTTTGCAACTCATCTTGATAGCACAGAAGACAGAAGATTAGTAATCAGAGCAAATATAGTTCAAGGCAGTTATAAGTGTATACAATAAAAGAATATGTCCACTATCAAACTTTCCCCATTGTTTCTGTATATAAACTAGTCTGGTCTGGACTCCTTTGCTTTCACATGTACAGTAGTGAGTGGAAAAGTAATAAATTCTAACATACACTTGATGGATATAACTTGTGGCTCCAATAGATGCTGATTGAAAGCAGATCCTGTGGGAGAGCATCTAAACCAATAAAATGCTTATGTACTTCAGAAAGAATTTTTGTTTTCAGAAATATTGAAAAAATACTGGGCTCATAAAGGAAGATATTTGATATACTTGAGAGTCCACAGAATTCTTATATTTTGAGGGAGGAACCCTTTCCTAAAAAATAAATAAACAGATGCAATTCATGTGGGTTTTTTTCTTATTTTAATCAACATCATGAACAGTTTTAAAGAGAGAAAAGTGCTATCAGTTTTGTTTTCCTTTGAGTAAAGGAATCTATCCATTATCATGATATGACACAATTGTAATTAGAATGCATTATTAAAAACTCTTCTAAAAGCAGGCTTGTCATGGCATTTATTGTGTTCTTTCCTCTTAAACAGAGCTGAGCTTTATCAGGCCTCAGGGAAATTTGAACTACTTGATCGCATTTTACCTAAGTTGCGAGCCACTAACCATCGTGTGCTTCTTTTCTGTCAAATGACATCACTCATGACCATTATGGAGGACTATTTTGCATTTCAAAATTTCCTTTACTTACGTCTTGATGGTAAGCTGAATGAAAATAAATTTGGGAGTGTTTTTCTGACTCAGCAATTTGACTATGTAGTAGAAAAACTTTCTTCTCTGTACTATATACATATGGACATCTGAATAAAAATATCAAACTTTCTGACTGTCTTCAGTGACAGACAGAGATGTAAAAAGATAAAACAAGCAGAGGGCCAGACCAAGTTGATCAGTAAAAACTGATTGTCAAAGTACGTGAAATTCACTTTGTTGCCAATGTGTACAGTGCTTAGTTGTTTCTTAGAGCTTTGTGTAGGCCTTTTACCGTGGTTGAATTCTCTGCTTTCTCTCCCTCCCCTATCGACACCATTGTGTTTTGAATGTGATCTTTTAAGAGTTTTTGTTCCCTTGATATTAATCTTGATTTTTAAGGCCAATAGTGAAATGTTAATAAATCTATGTTTGTGTACACATATAGTTTTAAAAATATTTAGATTCTGTGAGTGCTCATAAGGCTTTAATCAAAACTGAAGCTCCATTTTGCATGTGTATATCATCTATTGAAACTTGTCAGTCATAAAATGTTGTCAAATAGATAATTGCATCTTTTCAAAGTCCCCTTTTGAAATGTCAAGCCTACTTAAAAGTTTGGGAACCCTCAAGTGCTATAGGCAGCTGGTTGAAACATCCACAGTTAGTGTTTGCATTTATATTATAGAAAATATAGCTGAGATGGCAAAGAACAAGTGCGCTAAAATTTCCTTTCTACATGTGCCTTAAGCAACTAAGATTGCTTTTAAATTATTTCAGTAGAAGATTTTTGTCATAGGGTTTCTTTTTATTTCTTTTTTAATTTCTTCTCAGGTACAACAAAATCGGAGGATCGAGCTGCCCTGCTGAAGAAGTTTAATGAACCTGGCTCACAGTACTTCATCTTCTTGCTGAGTACAAGGGCAGGAGGGCTGGGCTTGAACCTCCAGGCTGCTGACACTGTTATAATCTTTGATAGTGATTGGAATCCTCATCAGGTTATTTTTATTTAATCGTCTTCATGTAATATGGAAATAATTGCTTGTGCTTTTTCAGGCTTTGTGTTTTAATTTGGGAAGACTGACAGTAAAATGAAAGTATATCGTAAAATGCTGCTTTGAGAAGAATTGGTAAGGCAAACTGCTACAATCAAGTCATGTTTTGTTTTAAATCAGTAAAGTGATACTGTGTCTGCGTATATAGTTTTTCTGAGTGTCAGGAAATCCTCAAAGTTAGAGTCTTACAGTCTGTTTCATTTGTATAACTTCGTTCACCCTTTAATCATAAGGCACTAATAAATGGATCTCTATTCAAAGTGAAAAGCTCATGCAGCAGATGAAATAATATCTAAGATTACTAATGCATTTAAGATTCTCAGGAACAGTGATTTGCTTTAGATACACAGTTCTATAGCTAGATTTCTTTTAATATATATATGTATATCCAGATATATTGTTGCCTCTGTTCTTGTACCTGGACTAGAGTCTATACTGGGTCTGGCTGGGATGGAGTTAATTTTCTTCATAGCAGCCCATACAGTGCTGTATTTTGGGTTTGTGACCAAATCAGTGTTGATAATGTATGCACCAGTGTTTTAGCTGTTGCCAAACAGTGCTCGCACGGCCACGAGGCTTTTGTTTTTTCCTACTCTGCCCTGCCGACGAGTGGACTGGGGGTGGGCAAGAAGCTGGGAGGGGACA
>NW_010544624.1:0-1805 GCF_000687285.1 Phaethon lepturus
CCGGAAAACCCTGCGCCACAGGCGACCGCCAGCCCAGCTGAGGAGCACCCGCCCCCCGAAACCCCCCACAACCAGAAGTTCAAGGCAACTTTGTATATAAGGTCTCCTGGGAGGGAGATGCTGCAGCCCTCAGCCCAAAAACCTATGGGAGAGGGAGGGAGGGAGGGAGGGGGTTAACCCCTTGCCTGCTGGAAGCTTTTCAGCGGCGAGGAATTGGGCTCGGCACCTCTGTGAAACCTGAAATGGAAAAAAGCCTCGGCCCGGACCGGAGCAGCAATTCAGCCCTGAGTGTGGGGCAGGGCTGGGAAATACCCGTGCTCCGTCCCAGGGCTGCTGCATCTCGAACGGACCAGGTGTCGCGGGGGAAAGCTCAAATGGGGTTTCGGTGAGGAGGAGTGGAATAATTGCAAAGGGGAACTCCTCGCAGCTCCGAAGAAACTCTGACGATCTTAATGTGCTAAAATCTACTACCCAGACGTGCCTGGGGCAGGAGCCAGCTCTGCCTAAATCTGGCAAGAGAAAAAGCCCCTAAATCACAGCAGGTCCTTGGTGGGTCGGCCGTAGTTCTGCATGACAAACTCTTCTCCCATCCTGATGCTCTCCAAGATCTTAAAGGTGTTTCCATCTCGCTCTGGGGTGCGGTTATTTTGGGATGAGGGAGGCCCGTGCCTGCGCATACGGCTGCGTGCCGCTGGCAAGGCTGAGCATGGCCGGTCCCAGCGGCACCGCCTGTGGAGACGGAGGCCACCCCGCAGCGATTCGGAACGGGCCGCTGTAGAAAGGGAGTCAAGGCTGCCCATCACCGCGCCGCTACCCGCGCCGGGGCCTTTCCTCCACAGCTCGTGTGTTTATCCTGCCTTCAGTCCCGTCAGATCACCCGGCCGCGCATCCTTAAGGTGAGGACAACAATCTTTAGGGACAGCCCTTTGACCAAAATGCTCAAGATCTGTAAGATCGAAAGTGCTCTGTTTTCAACTGACGAAGAAAAACACCATCCTTAGCGGAAACGTGAGGCATTTACCAGCCTAAACCATAACCTGAGAATACGTTCTTGATTTATCAAGTTCCTGTTGCCGTTGCTGCCTCCTGAGAGGTGCGATCAGAACTCTCAGCGTCCCACCGAAGCGAGATTACCGGCACTTTCTGTAACCTCAGCAAGACCTTCCTTTCCTGGGATTTTGAGCTATGTTTGAGCAGTGTGGAGCAGGACCGCGCAACGCACTGCATGGTGCGTGGGGTACGAGTTCTCAATAGCTTATTTTCTTCTCCCTGTGGCACTCACCAACCCCCATACTGGAAAGACAAGACTCAGAGCAGAGGATTGGCTGCAGTGACATCTGAGAAAAGGCCTCGCTGAGATGGTCACGGGAAGAGAAGCGTGGATGGTGCTTGCTGGGATGGGATCCTGCACTCCAAAGGAATTAGACAAATTGGGTTTATCTGGGAGGGCACCCAACCAATCTGTCGTGTGGGAGTAAAAAGTGGGGCTTGAGCAATGGAAATCCCTGTGCTGAGCGAACGTGATAATAAAATAATCGCAGACCTAAAGGTTTTGTGGCAAAAAGACAAGGAGAACAGCAAATGTATCACCCGGACCACCACTGGCCACGTTTTGGTCCATCTGCACCGAGGAGACGTTGTGGAAGCAGGGAGGGGGAATCATTGTTCCCAGGTCGGTGCCTTTCCAAGAAAAAAAAGCCTTATTTCGACGCGGACGCGGCAGGGCTGAGCTAAAGCTCCTCTCGGCCATTCGCTCCCAGTAACGGCCGCAGCAGCGGCAGCGCGGGGCGCAGCCCGAGCGGTCA
>NW_010544625.1:0-9745 GCF_000687285.1 Phaethon lepturus
GCTCTCCTCACGGCCCCGCCGGTATCCCGTAGCGCCCGGGCTGCCCTTTTATTTTATTTTGTTTTATTTTTTTTACCGTCAGGACACTTTGCAAAATACTTGTCAGAGCTGTGTTACCTCGCATCATTTTTTTAATTTTTTTTTTCCCCCTGGGGTACGTAGCACACAGCGGGGACGATAAACTTTCTGAGGGTGTGCGCTGCCCAGGTTTGGGGAGAGCAAAGCTGAACCCTCGTCAGCAGAGCAAGGGAAGGAGACCCACAGAGCCCCTGCGGAATGCCAAGTGATGGATGCCGTGACCCCAGATTTGGGCAGAGTGCAGCGAAGCTTGAGTGGCTCTTGGGCGATGGTGTTTTAAATACCAAACATGTTAATCACAAAAGTACAAAAGATTTTTTTTTTTTCCTACATTAATGCGGCACTAATAAACTCTGCGGGTTTTTTAGAGGCATTTTAGGGGAATTTTTTTTCAATTTGTTCACATCACTGTATTTACAGAGAATTTTTTTAAGACGAAAATTTGCAAATTATTCAGCCTGGTGTGAGAATAAGAACATTTATTATGATCTGGCTTTAAAAAGTAAATACGTGCATTGGCTGGCTTTTTAGCTATAATTGATACTCAGTCACATCCCCTTAATTGCACACTGAAAAAATAAAGACTATAGACGAAAACAACAAACGTGAAATCATTGCAAATCTCAGCTGAGAAGCCTAAAAGTGCGCAAATCTCAGCTGAGAAGCCTAAAAGTGCACAGTTCTCAGTAAATTATGGTGCTTTATGTCCAAGGGTTTCTCTGCTACCAGGGATCCACTTCAGTTTCTGCTGACAGCTAAGCACTAGGGTATTGACTGTGTTGTGAATATGAAGATTGATTCTGCTTTATATTGCATTATATTACCCGGGATAAGGGGAATGATCCCCTTTTGCCCTCCTTCCCCACCTATAGGATGGCTATAAAAAAGCGTGTACGTTTTGCCTCAATCAGCCCGTAACCCCTTTCTATCCTCCTCTGCCTTGTGTTTGTTTTCTGCCTTTCCCTAAACTTTTTGCATGTCCTGCTCGGGAGCCAGCCAAGCAACCTGCCCTCGATGTTCAGACATTTTGCAGCAGGCAGATTTCAATTAAGGAGGCAGACGTAGGTCCTGCGATCACTTTATTTGCCGAGGGCTTAGCCTCACTGTTTTGAAAAGAAAGTATAGTCAACCATGTGTCAGAGGTGAGCTGCGAAGAAAAACCCAAGTGCTTTCAGCAGCGGGGATTACTGGCAGAGAGGGTCTTTGGTGAGGCCACCGCCGTCTCGGAGGCGAGAGGGAACCTGACAAGAAACTCTGTGGTCTGAAACGTTTCGGCGTGTTTCCGTGATAACTTCTAAGTTGGGATCCTGCCTTTGTGCTGCAAGTAGTTGAGCCTTGCAAGTTTGCAAGTTATCTCTTTTGTGAAATCGCTGAGAACCAACAAAGAGTGAAGGCGTCCACCCCGGCAGCACAGGAGGGATAGGATTAATGCAACGGGGTGATTGATGGAGATGAACCCACAGCCCCACCAAAAACTGTTCCCGGAGGGGGACTTTTACTCAGGGTCTCCTGGTTGAGACAAAATGTCTGTGTAGGCTTTATTTAGCATGCTAAAGCAAAGAAATGGTGAAAATAAATTCTTGCAGAAAATACGCTAGCTGTTTTTCGTAGGAAATGGCTCAAACAATTCTGAACTGGAAGGATGAACGGTCTGAGATGCAGTTAAGGCAGAGGCCCCCTTCCCCTGGTACTCTGCGTTGTCTTCTGGTGCGAGTACTTAAATATGCCTGCAACTGGGTCATGCGCCGGTATTTCATTCTTTTTAAGCAGAACCAAAGTTTACCTTGGTGTTGGCAGTGGGAATTGCTGTGATGGCTTTATCGCCACCTTTTTCTATGAGGAGGACGAAAGGCGAGGAAGGAGACTGTAGCCTATACATAAAGTGTAATTGCAGTCATGTCTGTTCCGAAATAAGTAATGCAATATTTAAGTCATTTTTATATTGAATTATGTATTTTTTTATATTTTAGTAGTTTTCAGTACAGGAGCGAGGACTTTGTGAGACTAATCGTGAGAGAACACGTAGAAGAATCTCCTCGGTTTAGGTAGAGCAACTCTATACCTTTCCTGCAAGGGTTAATGAATGCATCACATTTTTAAAAGCCTCTCTCTCTGTCTCACTTAGGGTTAGGAGCTGAAGATTTTTTTTTCTTTCTGTGAGGTATTTACCATGAACAAAGCAAATCACTGAGCTTACTGAATTTAGCCTGACATTTCTTTTTTAACATTTTAACATTTGAAAAAGTGCTGCGTAGTACGTTTACGAGCTTTACAGATATTAATAGATACGTGCATTCTTGGAGGCAACCACAAGGTAGCATGGTTTTCATAAAGAAACTGCCACTTATTTCTTTAATTAGTTCAAAGAAAAATGATACCCAAAGTTCCACTGGAGTCTGACTAATAAAACATGAGACAAGCAAGTGAGAGTCTGTTGACTCTCTTTTGTTGCATTTTGCCCCTTCTCTGAGGTGTCGCTTGGAAGTGTTAAAGTTGCATTCTTAATGCACGCTCACATCTGTTGCATACCTGTGTAACAGTCTGTCTCCTTATGTGCCTAGCACTAGCAATCAACTGATTTGCGCCTTTGTTTTTTTAAAGTAGCTCTTTTTTACTGACTGAAAACCCTTCAGATTTGTAATTTGATTAAGCCTACATTAGGACATTGCTATACCTGAGGTACTGGTTATTCTCATGGAGATAGAAATGAAAATATATTAATTCTCACAGCCTTAAAATGGCTAGGGAATTGCAATTATTTCCCAATGGAATGACATATTACTAGGTTCTGGATTGTGTTGGTAGATGATTCAGTTTTTTTGTCTTTAAATATCATTTATATAGATAGGAACACACATTTATAAAAATGTCTGAATGCATATGCGTATATGCATACACATTTATTTATTTATTTCTGTAAGCCCAACAGAAACAATGATAGCTGCCACCCAAACCCTAATTTACTGTCACCACAAACCCTAAATAGCATTCATTTACTAGTAAAGCCTAATGGCATACATGATGGTTTGCCAGATTTGTGGCCTTTGTGAGGCTTATAAGCAGGACTGACTTGGGAAGATCATAAAACTTAATGAACTTCTCGACTGCAGGAGGTGTCCGCAGGGGAAGAGAAAGGCCTGCTTGGCTGGTTGGGCTGGTTGAACTATTTTTTATGTCTAAAGAGAGAGGAGGAAAATGTTCATTAAGAACGTTCTCCCCTCCTGCAGAATTGTTTTAAAGAATGAAAAAAAAAGTAGGCATGAAAACTAGACAAATAGTGACAGTAACCACGCGGTTAATTTCTTGCTGTTCCCCATGTAAGCTAAAACCTTTATTTTTGTTGCTACGACTGTAAATAGCCATACGATGCCATTCCGATGATTAAAGGGCTGTATCGTGCCCTTACTTGCGGCAAAGCTCCTTATTGATGAAAATGGCCCAACTCTTTCAGGAACGCCCCTTGTCAATATGCTGCAAAATCTGTAAACCGCCTGTTCAGTAACTCGCTTGAGAAGAACTTGCTTTTTGCCTTGTCTGCTAGCAGAATTTGAAAATGTTAACCCCTTTCTTCACTGTGGTTATTTAAAAATTGAATCACAGAACTCTTCCCTCGCATTACACAAATTTAAACTTTTCAATGTTGGTAAACTATCATTTAGTGCCAACAACTAGCGACAATGTATATAACAAAATGCAATCCTAGCAGTCCTGTCTGAACATTGAAGGACTTAAATGGAACAATGAAATGGCACTGATAGCATACGTGTGTATTTATATACACATGTATGTTAGCTGTTTTCTAAATATTAGCTGTGGTGTTATTGTTACTCAGTTTAGCAATTTAAAATATTTTTTTGTAGTCCTGGTGTTTTTTTCAAGCTGCTAAATACATATTTTTTATTTACCCCTGACTACATAAGGAAGTAAGCATCATGTATTTATCTGCATACATATTTCTTCGTTTAAATTGTTCAGCTTTTGTTTCCATTCTCGTGCTTCAGTGTCCAAGATTTTTCAGTGAACCATTGGTTATACTTTTGAATGGTATATTTTTTTAATTGTCAGCAAATGTATTACAAACGATGACGTGCAGTAGAATGTTAGGTCATTTACACTGTCCTTATGGCAATGACATTGCTTTTCTTCATAAATGTCCTACTAGGAAAAAAATAAATTCAATAAAGTATCTTGATTGTCATTTGGTCATCTGTTTCAAACACGTTCATTATCAAAATTCTATCTCTTTGGTGGATTTCTGACACGGTACTCCTCTGGTTAAGGAAACAGGCGGCTTTGGTGATTATTTTCATTAGAGAAATTCATGTTACTTTGTCTTACAGAATCTGTAACTACACAGTACCTTTAGACCTTACCATTATTAGTGCTCCTTGCTATATTTAAATAACAATCTTGACGTTGATTACCAGGATCTGTGTTTCCAGATCTCTCCCCTCCCCCCTCCCCCCTGCCCACCCCCTGTAAAGGATAAATTTGGACCTACTTGTCAATACTAATTTAAGTAGAAGCAGGGATTTATTTTATTTTATAGCTATTTTTCAAGTCCTTCATTTTATTTTTTAATTTGACACATTTGCCTGCTTATCTGAAAATAATTATATGAGTTACAGTGGGGTGTGTTTTAGGTTTCTTGTTGTAAGTTAAGGAATTTTTGCATTCAGAGATAAATTATTATAATAGCATGTAGTGAACGCAAAAGAGGCCTTTTTTTTTCCCCCAGGATTTAACAAATTTATCAAGCTCTATTCCTACAGCTTTCAATGAAAAAGTTGTATGATACGGATATTATGCTGTCTTTTTTCAATTTAAAAATTGATTTGTGTGAAACATTAATACAATGATATTTGCAGTCTACCATAGACAAATATAAGCAGAATTAGACATACTAAATTGTTACAAATGTAACGCGGTATTTAAATACATACGAAGACTATATTAATAATTATATAGTAGAGCGCGAGAGAGTCCGGTTTGTATCTGTCCGCAATTTTTAGCCTGTTTTTCAATTCCTTGCACATCATGCGTACGATGGTTCGAGGAATATTTTTATGAATAGCAGGACTAGTGAGTCCGAAGCAGCGGAGCCCCGAGTGGAGTTTCCCCGTCCTGGTATCATTGGTAGAATTAGATGTAGCTGTTTGTATGCCGTGAATTGACACCCTGAGAAGAATGCTTTGTTTGTTTTCTCAGCAGTCATGTTTAATGCTATTCGCTTATCAAGGTGATCAGCATGGTTCAGATAACACATGCCTGACACAGCCTGCCTTTTTTCACCACCGTGTTGACCTTTTGTCACATTTGCTTTTCTCTGGTAGGCAATTCATGTCTTTAAGTATGAATGGGGTAAATAATTCACATCAATATTTAATATAAATTATTAAAGTTTCTGTCAGCTCTTATAGTTCATGCTTTTATAAAGTTGGAGTAGTTCATCAGCCAAACAGATGAATTGTGCTTCTCAGCTGGACATTAGAGCTCCTCCATAATGCTGTCTTTACAGTGGAAGTAAACGGGGAATTAAATACGAAAGGAAATGAAGCCCGGTACTTGAACGCTATGTATTTTTCAATAATGCACATTCTTTAGGAAGGTTCAAAGTACTAGATAAATATCCATCATAATTTTTTTTGTTGTTCTCATACTTTTTTATTCCCCCTTCGTGTTGCAGGCAGAAATGTAGAAAACCCCACTGACCCTGGCATTTTCTTCTACTCTTTGTTATTAGCCTTCCGTTAGTGCTCCAGCTCCCTTCTTGGGTTTAGGGTAGGTGTACTAGTGTTGGGGTTCATTTGGGGGGTTTTCCCCCCCTTGATGTTCTTATTCAGTTTTTAAGGATTGATGGGGAGCACTAAAATGAAGTTTCAGGGGTTTTTAGTCCTTGTCTATAAATTATAGTCTATATTTTGTAAAGTGATTGAAAGTAGATTCTGAAAATATTTTTTAAGGAAGAAATGGTCTGATGTCTGATTGCAACAGCTGCAATGTGTTGGATAAAATGAAATTGGATAAAAATAGCATGTTTTGCATAAAAGCATATAGTAAAAATCCTTCTGCACTTACTTTAATTTTATGCTATTTTAGGTATTTTACTTTAAATTCTTTTCTCAATGATCAGTTCAAGCCATGTTGCACAGTCATATGAACTTGTAACAATATATGAATCACTGAATATCATGTGTCCTGTACAAATCAATCACTTGGAAAGGGGGGTGGTTTTGTATCATGTGTTTACAGGTCAAAACCTTTTGCTATACTTAAGTCATGCATCAACATTTAAAGCTAATCTCTCATTCCTCATTGTCCAGCAGGTGGCTTTTTCATATATTTAATTTTTAATTATTTATTGTAAGTGGAAAATGGAATTTAACAATATTATCCTGATTGCTTTTTTTAGAACAACATTTTTTCAGTATATCCTATTGTATATGATAGGGTCAATGAAAGCATCCAGAGATCTTCAAGTATACAATCTAAATTAAGATTCTAAACAGGCATTACAGATGCTGGTAACTTTGGCAATTATCATTTTGTTTGGTGAACAGTAGTAAAACAGTGTGCGGTAAAAGTGTTTAGAGAGAGAGGATAAATAAATTGAACAGTTTTGCAATGCAAAGTGGTTTGTGGTGTTTTTGAGGATTTCTTGGCTCTTGCTTAACTGCTATTGTGAAGCCTGGAGCAGATTTTCCCATTGCTAATGCCCTAGAAGTATTAATTCACTTTGATATGCTAATTAGAGGGCATTATGCAAGAAATGAGATTAAGTGGCAGCATGAAGCCATTTGCCTGTCAGTAAATTGAGAGCTTTAGCATCAGGAGGAGCTTTGTTTTTTCTGAGTTTCTCTTGGTTTTGCATATAAATAAAATTGATTGAAAGGTCTAGAGAAGCTTCTAGAACATCGGTGGTTCTTTTTCTCCTTCTATGATTATTTAAACTTCATGTTAAAGCCTTTCTCTGAATATTAATTGATCTAATGGGAGATGCTGAACATGAAGAATTTCATTGTATTCTCAGTTACTGTATCTTAACAAAAGGAAAGTATTAGAATTCTTTGTCTCATCTGATTTTTGTGGTATTATTTTAGATATATCTTACAGCTTTGTATTATAACCTCTCTGACTGGTAACTGCTCCTGTGCTGAAAACTGTATGTGCGTGGAGGTATTTTTGCCAGTTCTGCTGTTTTTGGGATTGGGATAATGAGGGCCTGACCATCTGAGTCAAATGATCGGCTCAGATTCCTGGCCGATGGGGCCTTGGACATTTATCACCCCCACTCACTCCCAGCATTTCCCATCATTTCGTATGTAAATCACACGTATATTTTCCTTCATTTAGGAGGGAAGGGCTTGTAATATTGACCATAGATTTTATTCAACTGCCAGAAACTGTGTTAAAGTAACATTAAGGGATTGACTTACAGCCATAAGAGCAAGGAAATTTTGAATTAATAGTTAAACTCTGCCCTTAGCTCAACTCATTGAACCTATTTATTAGAGCATATATGATACGTAAGATCACTGTGCTGAGACCTCTGCAGTATTAGGATGCTCCAGGATGACTCAAAGGCGAGAGTTTCTGATGTAGTTCAGATTTTCCTTCCTCTGTTTTTTTGTGTGTGTGGGTTTTATTCAGCCTCGGAGTTGCTTTACTACAGTTTTGTGGTTAGTTTTCTTTTTATAATAGTGTTTAAAAAAATATCAGAGAAGTAATTCTGGAAATGGCACAAAAATTTATCAAAAAATAAAACCAAAACAAAACCGACCCAAGCCTCTCTAGTCCTCTTTGCCTGAGTGCCTGCAGAGTGTTTGCTGTTTGTGCGCCCGTCTCCTCCACAGATCGTTGTCGCAAAGTCAATCAGGGGAGTAGTGCTGGAGTGACAGTGCTTGTTATGAGCCCCAATAGTTATTTAAAAGAAAGGAAAAAGGATTAAAAAATGCCCCAGAGCTCTGTGCGGGGGCTGTTCATGCTAGATGCGCATGGTCTCCCTGATCCTGGCAGCTGAAGTCTATCACTGTTGGGAAATTTTTAACGTGAACCACATAAGACACAAACCACCGCGGTTCCCCTGAAGCCACAGGGGTTTTCATGTCAGCGCAGGACAACTGGCACGTTCGCTGCGGGTCCCTGCCCGCTGTCCCCTGCCCTTGGCACCCTGCGAGCCCTCTCCATCCACCCTCCCTGCTCTTCGTCAACAAAGAGTCCGTAGCGTGGTTTTTATTTAAAGCACGATGTCCCTGGTTGTCCTTAGTTTCCAAGAGCTCCTGAATCGGTTGGCCCAAAGAATGTGATCCGGAATTTGTAACCCAAAGACTTCAGTTATCATAGTGAACCATTTTGATACCGGGAACAGCAAAAAGGCACCTGAAGCTGCGAAATCAGTTCTTCTCACAGAAAGCTAAAGAAAGCATCACTGGTCTCCAGCTGCTAATTTTGAGTTTCACATTCTTAAAATAACTAAATAATGAAAATGTCCTGTGGCCAACCTTAACTTTCTCAATACCAATAGACCCCCGACGCCGTTGGTTTGGGAGGAGAGGGTGCTGCAGATGAAAGCCTGGCATTTCTGGGTTTGAATCCTGATGCTGCTGTTGACTTGAGAAGAAAAAACATTCCTCCTACTCAAGTGAGGAGGGATGCGGTGACCTCGGTGGGAGCAAACCCAGTGCTCGGCCGCCGCCTCACTGAAGTGCATGCGAGAGCTCACTTTTCCTATCTTTAAAATGGGAGTATTATCGATCAGATTTTTTTGTGAAGTTTGTGTTAAGTTGGTGCTATATGTTGAAAAGGGATCATTTTATCAAGTATTTGGTATATTTAAAATTGTTACACAAGAAGTAATCTATTAGCACTATTTACAGTATCCACGTTATTCCAATCACGGTGAGCCTAAGTGGAGCCTTACCTCCTGCAGATGAAGAGATTAGGCTTTCCTGAGACTTCTACTTTTCTTGGCTTTACTTAGGAATGTTTGGTTTTCTAATTCATAGTTAGACCTCTAGCAAAAGGGTATTGGGGTTTTCTGACTTGGTAGTTAGTTTGCTTAGTACAGAAAGAGACCGATGGCTCACTGTAGATGGGGATCACTGCTTTTCTTCAGTGATAGTTGTTCGCAGGCAGGATGGCACACTTGAAAGGGTATTTAAAGCATGCTTTCATGTATTTGTTGATTAAAGAAGGAAGTGTGCTTTTAGTGAGGTTTGTAATTACAGAACACTCACATGTTTGCTTATTTTCTTTCATGTGAGATCCTGGTAGCATGATTAACTATCACTAGTAAGCACAAGTTACAGTAGATTGTGCAATGATTCTTATTTGACTTCAAGGATGTATTTATTACCATTTTTGAACAAATTATACTAACATGAAAAGTTGTGGAAATGATTGTGCACTAGATAAGGTGATACATTACGGGAGTGGTTGGGTTTATGGAGCTTTATGCCGAGGTTTTCTCAGGAATTATAGCACAGTCCTGTCACTATAAAACCCGGTGATACAGTTGGTAATAACATGCAGTGGAGGTATTTTTAGGATTTCACTTGTTATTCAAATAGAGTGGGAACTATCAGCTTTTCTACCTCGTATTTCTTTCCTTTGTTGCACTGGGTGAAGAGGGAAGAGGGGAAGGAAAGCCACAGAATGGCAGAGCGGG
>NW_010544626.1:0-217 GCF_000687285.1 Phaethon lepturus
GGCCCCCAGCCTCCGCAGCCCCGAGGAAGCTCGGGATGCCTCGGTGCCGTGAGTGGGGACGTCCTGTGGGGACACCGTGGGCTGGCACATCCCTTGGGGCGCCCCACCTGCTCCTCTTCCTCCTCTTCTTCCCGTGCCGGCGGGGTCCCCACGGGCAGGAGCAGTGGGACGGGGAAGACGACCTGGAAAGCAAAGGCCGAGGTCTGGCAGGTACGCA
>NW_010544626.1:460-808 GCF_000687285.1 Phaethon lepturus
TGCGATCCTGCCCCTCTCTCCACGTGTCTACCTGGAGCCAGGCTCCTGCGCCAGCACGGTCCCAGCTCCCGTCTTCGAGCCCGTTGGCCAACACCCTTGCGGTGCCCAGCACCGGCGTTGTCATCCCGTTGCCCAAACACAGATTTTTCTTGTGCCCAAATACACAGTTTTTTTCTCGAGGTTGCAGGTGACACCCCGCCCCGCGCAGGCATCAGCGCTGCAAATCCCACCACCGCCTTCGGAACGAGACCTTCGCTCAGGGCGTCGCTTCGCCCCGGAGCCCACCGTGGCATCGGGGACAGGGCTGGAGGTTTGGGGACGCTGCTTTCCCCGTGCTTTAGCTCGCTG
>NW_010544626.1:1160-1499 GCF_000687285.1 Phaethon lepturus
TGGGCAGGATTGTGGGTGTGTGCTGGCTGGGAAGCAGCCGTGCACGGCGTGCACCACCTCCTGGGGGCCATGCGCTGCCCCGGTGCCCCGTGCCTGGGGCTGGGTGCTGCGGGATCGCTGCCTGGGGTGTGCCCCGTGGACCCCCATCCCTTTCCAGGGCAGCCAGACCAAAATTCCTGCTCAGGGAGCACCCCGGAGAGGTGGAGGTTCCTGGCTGCGCTCGCTGCTCTGCTTCCTGGTGGTGCCGTGGAGCCAGGAGCTGCCGGGCTCAGCCAGAGCGGTGCCGGCCGCGTGCTCCGCTGTGGTTCCCGTCACAAATTTTTGCACTTGGAAGTTTTG
>NW_010544627.1:0-381 GCF_000687285.1 Phaethon lepturus
CAGGGCCGGGGCGAGGGGTGCCGGCGAGCCCCGGAGCAGGGAGGCGCGGGCTTTGCGTCCGGGGGAATGCGGGTCAGTGGGCAATTCACAGCACGCTCCGACACGAGCACACAGGCACTGCCAGAGAAGACAAAGTAAATAAACCGCTTTTCTCCTGAATGCTGGGCAGCTTGCGCTATTTTTAAAATTTATTTCTGAACGCTGGGTTCTGTAAGTGAGTTCCTGCCAGGCTGGGGTGTCAGAGGGTCAAACGAGTCTTGAGAGAGAAACGGGGTCTCGTTTCCCTCTTTCCTCCTCAAACTTCTTTTGTGTAGGGCAGTTTGAGCCATTGATTTTTTTTTTTTTTTTTTTTTTTTGGAAGACACAAAAACAAAAAAAATG
>NW_010544627.1:412-7607 GCF_000687285.1 Phaethon lepturus
TTAGCAGAAACAACAACAACAAAAATGGTTTGGATCAGATCAAATATACATTCCTTCCCTCCTCCTCCCCTCCTGGGATGAAACAAACAAACAAATCATGCCGTTTAGCACCATTGTGTCATTTGCCCCGAAATGAGCCATTTCATTTTGTGCACTTTTTGAAAAGCAGAGGCAAGGAACAGCTAGGGTTTCATAAAACTGCCAGAGGACTTGGACTCCAGTCCTGGCTCCAGCGAGTGCCGAGTTATTTATCTGCAATGGCAGGGTGTCAGCGGGAGCTATTTCGGGCCCCCTCTTTGCTAGAATGCACCCCAGGTTGACGTTTGGAGGATTTTTCTGTGGGTGGTGATGAGTCTGTGCAGGTGAAGGAGCGAGCTGAGCTGCAACGGGTGCATGAAGTGAGCCACGGAAGAGCAGAAGTGAGGGTCAGGCGGGATGGAGAAAAGATTTAGCTTGGAGCAGAAGGAGAAGGGGTCGGGAATGAACCAGGTTTCCAATGATGCATCTTCTGCTTTTTTCTTCCAGTCTCTGATGTTATTTTTCCCCTGCTCTCCCTGCCTCTCCTGGTCCTTTGCCCCATGCCTTCTCACCTCCTATTCCCAGCCCTTTTTTAGCTTTTCAGCCTTTCCCTCTGGATCAGGTGCTTTGATCTGGGAAGCCGAGTTGGTGTGCCGTGGTGTAAACTGATTACTTATGCTTCCTAGCGGTGAGCATACATGTGATTGTGTGTCTTGAAGACCCAGTTGAATGTGATCACCTCTAATTTTAACAGGGTTTTCAAATTTTTTTTTTAAATTTTTAAGTCTTCATGTTGGAAAAAATGCTGCTTTTTGGAATTGCTCTGCTAGAGAGGATTCACTGGCCTATTCTGCACTCCTGACTTCAGAGTGGAGTGAAACAGGCACTTGTTGGGTGCAAGTCGTTTGTCCTGTTTTCCATCAATTTCAGGAAGAGAGGCAGTGTTTCCCTAAGGAAGACATTTCTCCGCGTTACCTGTAAAGGAACCCAGGGTGGCTGGCTCAGCTGCAAGCGTCGGCCGTGTGGGTGCCCACCTGTGCCCAGAGGACCTCCGTGCTCTCTCTGCTTGACCTGGCCGGTGGCAGTCGGACTAGCAGCAGTGGGTCCAGCAATAAGCAGATTTAATAAAAAAAGCTTCATGGCATGGCGGTTGGGCCCGTGCTGTGCGACTAATTAACTTTCTAACCCTGTGGAAGCGCTTCCTGCCCTCCGCTCCTGCGCTTCCCGCATTCGGCTTCCTGCGCTGCTCTGGCTTCTGTCCCCGTCCCCGGGCGGGCAGCACAGCAACGTCACGCACGCCCCGCTGTGCGTTCGGGAGGGACATGCCACATCTTGTGCCTTTCCTGGCCTGTCACCGTGACCTCCTGCAATAGCGGAGAACATCACCTCCCCCTCAGTGAAACGGGGCAGCTCTTTGCTGTAAGGAGACTTCTCCTTTTTTCGGGCTTCCCTGTTATGCGCAGGAATCCTCCACCGATACTGTATGTAAGGACAAGGAGATGGGTGCTTCTCTGAGCCGTGCTTCCTTGTCTTCATGGCAAGCAGAGTGTTACCCCCCGCGCATCAGTGACCAAAGGCGTAGATGTGCTTCCCTTTTACACCGTGAGATTTATCAGCTATGCATGCAAAATATGGCTTCCTTTTTTCTTAGTCTTTCTGTTTTCTCCATTCTCAGAAATATCTCGATTTTCATACTGTGGCTTGAAATGCCTGGCTCTGGCTTTTTGTACCTGCTTTGTAACAACCCCACTTGAGAGGTGAAAAAAGACGCTCTAAAGCTCAATTCCTAGATTACGACCTGCACATTATTTTAATTTAAACTCACCTCCTGTTACAGCAGAGAATCAAGGTGTAAGTGTGTAAAGTGCTTTGGGAGCCCTGTGATAAAAGGCCCTATAAAAATATAAATGTAAGCAGATGGCAGTCCCAACCTGCCTGGTAGAAGCAACACACAAGCTCACAGAAAAGGGTGCAAACTCAACTCCTTGCTGGGGTTATCTCAGGCAACAGTAAATGTAATCTTTGCCAGAGCTTGCTTGTTTCTAATGTAGACCCCTCTATTTCTCACCAAGTTGCCTCGGCCTCAGAGACAAGCTAAATCATCTGGCTTGCAGCTCCAAGCACGTTCAGACTTTGTGTGCCTGTTTGAAAAGAGGTTCATGACTGTGGCACGACACCAACGGCAAAGCCATGGCCATGGCTGTGTCTCAACCACTTTGACATTGATATCTTCAAGCAAGGAAAAGCATAAAATAGCAAGTCCTTGGATATAGTATCACCAGTTTGTAGCTAAGATCAGTCTGGGGCACGATGCACAGGAACGGAAAGAAGTGAAATCTAATGAGTGAGACGTGCAGTGAGATGTGTTTGCTGAGGAAAAGGGAGAGCTGATCTTCTTCTACTCTTGCCTGTTCTTCTAAACACCATTTTTTCCAAAGGATGGATTTTCTCTTTATCTAATTTGGCTAATTTCCCCTGCTGTGAAATGTTTTGGGTCAGACAATATTTTCCTGGGCTTTAGAAAATGGCTAAGAATTAATTAATCTGTAATTAAATTGACGGGGAAAAGACGTACAGAACTGTTAATAGAATTACATCCTCAAAAGGAACAAAAATAAGACAGTTTCCTTTCATTTCTCTTTTTTACAGTTTGCAGTCTGACAGATTTCTGACCAAGTTCGAGTTTAGACAAAGTGCATGTGGCAAAAGTTGGAAGTGTTGTAAAGCTGCCTACTGTGATTTGTGTAAACATTTAGGATCCCCTGGAGAAGAATGTAATCCAGGGTTCCCTGCTTACACAGAAACGCTCAGAACAATATAATATTTGAAAGAAAAGAAACATTTTTAATTGGATTTGTGCTGAATATTTTTGAAATACGAAGACGACACTTTATCCAGTAAGCTACAGATTTTGTCTGCAGTCACAGGGAATCGGCGGGCCTCAAATTAGCTGCAGGACAGGCCTCGCTGTTGTTCTGTGAGGCCAGCAAAATGTGGAGGTCTGAAGGAAAAAGTCTAATGATAAGAAAGGGCTATAAAACACAAGCCGCACGCTTCTCTAAATTTATGCGAGTCCGGCTAAACGGATCATGTGATTTCCGCATGCGTTCCTCAAACGACAGCAAATTGAAGGGGAAAATTGTCAAGTTTGTCTTCCTTCTGACTAGGGGTTTGCCCCAGGATGGGCCGGTTACTGCCGTGTGCTCCGCACTGCTCACCTTGGGCGCTGCTGCCGAAGGGTGACCTTGGCTTGCTCCCCAAGACCTGCCACCTCACCCCGAACCCCTTCGGCCTTTGGGGATGACCTTCCCTGCTCCCAGCACCCACCCCCTCTAGCTAGCAGGAGAGGGGCAGCTCGGGGCACTGCTCCGCGGTTTCATGCCGGGCTGTCTCCCTTTCCTGCTTGTGCGGAAGGCCAAGAGAGAGCGCTGCGGTTTGATGACTTTCAAGCAGAATCAGCAGCAACAAAGGAAGGAGGATTGCACTCCAGAGGATATACCCAGATTTGCAACATCCCTTGGCTTTTGTAGTAATAGAGGGAAGATGTTAGAGGCTTTTAGTAAAGTTATAAAGCCTGGCTTTATTTCCCTTTTCCTTCCCACTGTTACATTTTTTCCTTCTTTGCATTGGTGATTGGTGAGGTTCATCCGTAATGTCAACAGGCCTGATTTTGCCAGATGCTGCACTCCCCTTAACATCACTAACAGCTGAAGAATCACCAAACTCAAGGTGAGAATAGGATCCCCTAAAAACTCTGTGCCTCTCTAGTTTGTATTTATTATTTCCAAGTATTAAAAAAAAGTAAGATGTATTCCTATAAAAGGAAAAGGTACAAGCCCGGGTTCACCCTGCCTATCTTTTGGCACTTAATAGATAGCCCAAAATAAAGAATATTGCCACTCAGGCCTCCTTTTATGTAACTGGTGAAAGAAATGGGTATCTTCACGGGGCAATTAACACTGCAAGATCTGAGAGCCCCTCTGGAGGGGCCTGTTGCTTCACTGGCCCACCTAAACCTAGGCGCCTCATCCAAGTGCTCACTCAGCGCCTTAGGAGGGATGAGTCTAGCCCATACTCACTGTGTAAGTGAAACTCGGGACAGGACAATTTGTACATGGTAAGATCCCATAATTGGTGTTTAAGGAAGGTGCACACTTGGATGCTTCCAGTAACAGGTGAATGCTTTATGCTCATATTACCTCTTCGTTAGGGACCCCAAGGAAAAGTTCTTAAAGAGGAAGACAATAGCCTCTCCTGTCCGTGGATGATGGTCCCCTCCTTTCCAGGGGGGTGACAGTGACAACAAGGAGAAGCTAAGATGGGGAGGAATGCAAGGGGGGGTGATTCCGCAAGACAGCTTTGGGGGGTCACCCTCGTCTCATTTAACATTAGACACCTACAGATGTAGATGTCATGGCTGAGCTGGTTGCCATGAGCTTCCTTTTTAGCCAGAGGGGAGCAACTGCTGCTTTTAGGGTGTGGTTCAGCTGAGCTATTTTAGATGTCTGCTTAAAAGTACGATGAATCCTACCTTGCCTGTTTCTTCCTATTGATGAAAAAGGAGATGAGGGGAGTTAACTCAGATGGGAAGTCTATGGTTTATCAGACACTATCAAGTGATCTGTAAACTTGTACTCCCCTCCAAACAGCTAACAAAATGGCCAAACATTTGTTCTTTCTGGACAAATCTTACTCTTGCATAATCCAAGTAGGACTTTTAGGTGGTGGAGGAGACTTACAACACCGGTATATTTAAGAAAAGGCTAAATGAGATATTTTTGGTAAATTGCATTTCCTTATTAGTCATCACTTCCCTTTTCAGTCTGAGAAACTGCCCTCTTCAGACGAGTTCATTTTATTTGGCAGATAGTGCAGATAACTCCAGATGTTGCTGATTCTTTTTCAGTTCATTGCCTTAGGAAACTGCAGATGCACCTGAGAGAAAATAGAAGCCAACCTGGAAGAAAAAGAAAAGAGAAGTATAATAGCCTTGCTAGAGGAAAAGGAAAATCAAATCAATTTGTATGCGCTGGATGATCTCTAATTGTTTCCTTAAAGATGAATTAAAAGCCTTTTTAATTCACAAAGAGCTGAGTTCAGGGCCTTGTACATCTCCTATTAGAGTTGAAAACATCATTGATAAAGAGTTGCATTTTCTAGCTTCCCTTAAGGGTCTGTTCTTGCAATGGAAAACAGAGCACTAAATGTAACAATTGGCAGGTAAGTAGAGGTGATAATAAGCTTTGATACGGAGGAGTAATATCCTCGACTGATATAAGTAGGTGTCATCTTCTGACTCAGCAGAGCTGTGCAGCTTTACCCCGGCTGAAGATGTGGCTCCTGGATTCCTAGCTATGGACTGTTGTAGTTGTAAATCTGGGAATACAATGTGTGATCTACCATGGCTTTCACACTTTTATTAGGCACACTATATTTTTCAATATTCTTGCTGTTCTAATCTGTTAAGGATAAAGCCTGAGAAAATACTGAGCATCTAGTTTTTTCGTTCTTTGGGATATGTTTCTTTGCTTACATTCTCTGTTATGTCAACAGAGGGTGACGAGGTTAATGACATACAGGCTTTTTCCCCTCCAGAGCAGCAGTTCATCTCTAGTTCATGCTGCTAGCTACTGAAAGTAATTTCACCTAATAAAAAAAAAAAAAAAAAATCTCATCCAGTTCATGGCAGGTAAGAATGCACAAGCCTACGACCACTGAGGTGGAGCCTTTCCCATCACTAAGCAGAATTCAGCAGGCACGGAGGCTGAATAACGTGCCCAAGTGCTCCTCCGCAACACCTCTGCAAAACTCGGCAGACTTTCCTGTCCAAGGCTGGAAGACACCGAGATTTCCAGGCTGTTATCTTTCACCGGAATAACATTCAGTCAAAGATAACCTGCGCCTTCCGGTGAAAGTACTTCCAAATAAATAAGCGAAGGAGCGGTATTCTTTGGAAACCAGTCCGGTATCGCTTCTGACAGATAACAGTGATTGTGATGAGGAGCGAACACCTCGGTCGCAGGGTGGTGGGAAGCACGCCGATGCACACTGGAAGCAAAACCACGGAACCGCAGCGTGAAGGCTGAATCGCTGCTGTATCTGATTAGGCACGTCAGTTAAGATATGCAAGCCTCCAACTGTCTGAGAAGGGCTGAGATTGCTAATACCAATCTGTTGTTGTCCTCACTGCTCGGAAGAGGTGATGGCTGATAAGATTAAAGAAAGAGCATTTTGTGTTAGAGGGGTCAGTAGTTTTCTGGCTGCTTGTTGGAGGGAAGCTGGGGCAGGCAGTTAAGTGATGTTACATCATTTTCTGATTTGGCCCTCTGAAAAACGTCAAGGTAAAGAAATAAATTGCTTGTATTTAAAGTGTTGGTGAGTAACAGCAGCCCCTTGGTTTTCTAATGCGGTGTCATTTGAATTGTATATGTTATTGAATCAGACAAAATATGTATTTATGCATTAGGTTTCTTCAAAATTTCTAGTACATTTTTTAACAAGATGCAGGAAAAATAAACTGAAATGCCGATCTTTTATTCCTAGGTTGTTTGTGGCAGAGATTCAGCAATGCCCTGTGCTGAACATGATTCATGTAAGGCACAGACAGCGGATACCAAGTTTGAAAGGGGCCTAATCAACAATCTTAGGAATAAAGAAGTATCTTAACTCAAAAATGTTGATTCACAAATGAATGTAATTCTGCGTGCTGAGTTACTGTTTAGGGGACACGTACTGTAGCAACCACACTGAATCAGTTCAGTGCTATTCACAAGCAAATTAAGTTGTAAAATCTCACTGTAGGTATATGTGTGTGTCTAAATATCTGTAGAGAAATTATTTTTTAATTTATTTTCTATTTTGCTTACATTTTTCATCTTCCAGTGTACTCAGCTCATTCCTGGAGTCACTCTATTGAAGTTAACAGTGGGATATCAAGGAGGTATTTTGCTCTTTTTACTAACTTTTTAGGATAAAACTTTCTGGGACAAGACCACACGCAGCTGGCAGGAGAACCATCTGATCCAGGCAGAGGACTCACGGAGGGTGGAGGAAGGTCTGCTCCTCTGGCCTGGGGGACAGCACAAATCCAAGCTGGGTAGTGCGTGATAGAGCAAGGCAGCCATACAGAAATGCTAAAGACAGTCCACCTTGGGAACTACAGGCCTGTCAGCCTGAC
>NW_010544628.1:0-919 GCF_000687285.1 Phaethon lepturus
CATACCATTTCCCTCTGTTGTACGTAGCAGATACAGGGAAAGACCCCACAGATCGTTAGAGTGGGAGGAAACGCCGCCAGCCTGCGGGGAAGAACAGCTCCTTGTTAACCATTTGGGACAAGATTTTCAAAGGGCTCATCTCCCATGCGCCCGTCTAAGTGAGGCAGGCAGCTCTGAAGCTCTGGGCACTGAGTCCTTTTGAAAAATGAAGCCAGTACTGCGTAAGAGCCAGGAGTGAAGAGGGATGCTCATATCTATTCCATTTATTTCTTATCTCTCTAATCAAACAAACAAGTAGCATGCCTAGAGCTGCAGCGGGCAGGCAGAGGCTGTTTGAACCTTCCTCTCCAGAGATGTTAAAGCTCAGAGGAAAGTCTCCATCTCTCTGTATTGCTTCTGGCTGCTTGGACACGCCAGCGTCCCCATCCCACCCAGCATAAAGGCTTGGTTGGCATCCCAGCCCGCAGGCATCTTGGCCCCTAAAACCGGCAGAGCGATGGCGGGGTAACCGCTGCAGATGCTGCCTGTGCTGCCTCAGCCCGAGTGACCTTCCCCAGCAGAGCGGCTTGCAAACGAGAGCGATCGATAGCCCTCGGCACAGCCCTTAAATACTGGCTCATTTGCAGAGCAGCCCCGTCAAACCTCCCCCCCTTCCTCTACCCGCACCAAGGCCAAGGGCAGCATGCTTTGAGAGGGGATGCTCCGGGCAATGTCAGAGGCTTTTGAGGTCTGCAAACCGGCCGTGAAACAAATCTGAGCTACGGGCTCCGAAACAAGGGTGTCGCTTGGGGAGGGCACGTCCATGTCCTTCTGTTGGCCCCCAAAATTAGGTCCCTGGAATAAGGTACGGTCTCCCAGTGAGACAGTGAAAACACTGGTGGCAAGGGGCTCACAGCAGCCCGGGGCGCTGGATCGGCTG
>NW_010544628.1:1043-1353 GCF_000687285.1 Phaethon lepturus
CCGGAGCCGGGCAGCGGCCAGGGTCTGCTCCAGCCTGTCCCCCTGGGATGTTTTACTAAGAAATGTTCTGCCACCGAAGTGTTTTGATGTCAGTCCCTTCAGAAGGATAAATCGAGGCTCTTTAAACTTTCTACATGAGGGGAGGGTGAGGAGGAACAAGTTATTAAACAAAGCTTAAAACAAGGAAAGAATTCCTGAGTGTAATTAAAATCTAAACCATAATGGGATCTCTCCTGTTATTTCTCTAGAGGCGTCTGTTGCTGGAAACAATATTTCCTCAGCTAAGCAGTATTGCTGCAGGCGGGGGGGG
>NW_010544628.1:1454-1665 GCF_000687285.1 Phaethon lepturus
CTTGTCTCTCTGTTCGTGGATTAAACGGCTCTTCCAGGAGCTCGGGGAGCCAGGAGCTGGCCGCCCGCGCCGTGGCGGCTGGCTCGGGAAGGGGACGGGCAGGGGCACGGGCAGGGTTCAGGGCCAGCAGACGGGCTGTCCGATGGGCCGGTGACTCCAGCGTCAGGGCAGTGAAACGGGATGACATCACGCGTTCACAGCGTGGCGAGAG
>NW_010544628.1:1845-4970 GCF_000687285.1 Phaethon lepturus
GAGCCCAGCCCTGCTGCCTTTGATCTTCAGCAGAAGAAAGGTCAGGGTGGCAACGCGGCTGCTTGTAAGTGGCATGAAATCAGGCTAATTTCTGATTACGGGGAAGTCTCTCCCTGTTATCTTGCTGGCACATCCTGGCCTCCTTGGGCGGTGTGGCTTGCGATAAGGGGCTGGAGGTACAAAGCACCTCCTGAGGGCTCGATGACCCCACGCAGTGACTTGATCTTCAGCAGAAGAAAGGTCAGGGTGGCAACGCGGCTGCTTGTAAGTGGCATGAAATCAGGCTAATTTCTGATTACGGGGAAGTCTCTCCCTGTTATCTTGCTGGCACATCCTGGCCTCCTTGGGCGGTGTGGCTTGCGATAAGGGGCTGGAGGTACAAAGCACCTCCTGAGGGCTCGATGACCCCACGCAGTGACACAAAAGAGCATCTCAGCAGTGTCCGCAGGGATGTGAGATGCTCCGTGGGGCTGAGCCTGCGCTGCAGAGACCTGGACTCCCCACCATAGACCACATCCTGAGGAGCTGCTGCTCTATGGCCATGATGCCCCTGGAGATGCCGTAAGGACATGAGGTCCTACCAAAGCTACCCGCGCATGCTGGCTGAGGCTCAGCCAGCAGCGAGAGGCAGCTTGGTTCTCCCTTCCCCGTGCTGCCGGCCAGCAGCAGCCCTGCTGCATTCAGCGTCCGGGCTCGGGCGTTGCAGAACAGGGTGAAGAGGAGGGAAGCTCCAGCAATAAAAAAGCAAGGACAAGAGGAGATCCAGGATGGTGACGACCCAAAGGGAACAAAACCCTGTCTGGCACGGCAGCACCTTGTCACTGATCTAAAAGCCCCCAAGTCTTCCCATGATTTTATCCGAGCTTCAGTGCACTGCTCAGGGTTAAACATTCCGGCCAGCAGAGCCCCCGGCACGACGACAAAAGCAGGACAAAACCAAGGCGGGTGGCTTGCGTGGCTTGTGCCTCTGGAGGAATTAGGCAGGAGAGCTCGGAGCCACACGCTCACCTGCTGAGGAGCCCGCACTGCTCTCAGGGCCCAAGTACAGGTTCAAAATTCAGCAGCCAGAAACTGGCCCCCAGGTGAGGACAAAAAGACTCTCCGAATCTCTGAATAAGCCTCCAAATGTTTGCAAAGCTGGCCCTGGCCATGCCTGGGTCCAAGCCCTGCTTTCAGCCCGAAGGAGCTGGGCAGTCCTGCCCAGAGCGTTGCTCCAACCTTGCAAACTGCTCAGTGATGCTCATGAGCAGCTAAGAAGTACCTAACCCACCTGAATAAATCTGGGCGAGGTATTACTTTTGGTATTAAACATGGATTTAAAAGAGAGTACGTTGATTTTCTCTCTGTGCTGAATTTCTCTGAGGAAAAGCTCAGATGCCCTGGCAGCATGGCTGGAAATATGACACTGAAATCACGCCTTAGACCCCATCAAACCCTGGCCCAATTTGGGGGTTTGCACAGCCCGGGACCCCTCTTGCTTCTCACGGGGCTGTTGTTCTCCACTCCAGTTGGCTCCCCTCAAGTAAGACCCATTCCTCTCCAAGCCCCATGGCCCTCCTGGCCTCCTCTCAGACTCGCCGGGAAAAAAACAAGCTGTGATTTAGCATCTGCCTCTTGCAAAGGGCTGGCCGGTGGCTCCCGACGCTGCCGCTCCCCGGGCAGCACCAGGGATGCTGTGCCCGGAGCACGGGGCAGCGCCAGGGCAGCCCCCCCAGCCCAGCCCAGGCTCCGACACCGCACGGGATATGCCTGCTCTTAGGGGCTGAGGGGAGATGAATCAACCTCCGGCAGCCAAAAAAGCCGTAGCTTAGTGCAAATGCCAATAAGTCATTAGGAATCATAAGAAAAATATATGGTTGCCATAGCAACTGCCAGGCACAGCTTTGGGGCTGCTTCAACCCCCTCCTCAGGCGTGGAGCTGCTCAGTGGGGATGGAGGCAAAGCCCTGTGCCATGCCCAGAGAAGCCACCGCAGCCGGGAAGGGCTCGGTGAGTTGGGGATGGCTGCACCAGCATGGCCCTTTCGGGGTTTGGGGGTGCTGAGCCCGTCCCTGGGGGCAGCGGAGCTTTGCCACCAGTAGAGACCCTAGAGACGCTTTCCAATGGGATGGGGACCGCTTGGTCCTTCGTGAGCCATGGGGCTGACTCTGGCATTGTGAATGGGGGGGGTTGCATGTGCCCCCCTGCACCCACCCACCGGAGAGGAACCAACACCCAGCCCTCAAATCTCCACGCTTTCTGCGCTGAGGTCTGTGCCCCTCAGGCCCGTGCCCAAACCTTGGGGCACTCGGTGGCTGATAAATATTCCTCCCCAAACTGAAGGGGATGGAATAACCCTTCACGGGTGAGGAATTGTGCTTATTCCCATCAAAATCCTCTTCCAGATTATTTTAAATAAAATTATCTAACTGACTGCTGGGGGCCTGGGGGCAGAGGAGGGGAGCAGGGAATTGCTAGCAGAGAGGGAATTAGCCTGCAGGAGCAAGACTGTGATGAGCCGGGGCGACCCGGCCGCTGGCATTACTGAGTTTGGAGGATGCTGGGCTGGAGCCGGAGGCTTTGAGCTGAGAAGTGACCCTGAAGTCCCACGTGTCCTGGAGGGGCTGCAGGAAGAAAGAGCATTAAGGATCCAAGGTGCATCCCAGCTGCTCCTTCATCCGTGCTAATTACAAAGGCCCTGGTTTCCAGGGCTTCTTGTGACCCCCCCAGATCAGGCTGGAGCTGGGGGCACCCCGGGGAGAGGCCACGCTGGGGTGGTGATGTTCTCCCACACACGCGGAGCTGATGGACCCTTTCTCCACCCAGCCCGGAGGAGCCCGGTGCCTGGCAGTGCCCAGCAGTGCCCAGCCTTCCGCACCGCTCGTCTTCCACAGCTCATTTTGACAGATGCTTTAAAAACATGCAACCTCTCCCTGTTCCCCTTCTCCCCTCCTTTCTTTCCTGCCCTCTCCCTCCACCCATAGCATCCTGCCGGGTGCCCAGGTTTCTGCCCCCTCCAGGGCCACCCTTCCCCGGAGCCCTGCCTTCCCCAGCACCCGCAACAGGAAAACCGCGTTCCTGTCCTCATCACACCGAGAGCTGGCTGTCACCCGATGGAACAAGGCTCCCCGCAATCGCTGAGCCACC
>NW_010544628.1:5090-5369 GCF_000687285.1 Phaethon lepturus
CCGAGCGCGGGCAGGGCGTGAGAAGTTGCCGCTCTGCCACCGTCTCCGGGAATTACAGTCCTCGGCGGCCCCACGCGCGTCCCCCCTCCGCGCTGCAGCTGCAGATGGCTGGCGGAAATGTCACCCACATTGTCTTTAATTCACAAACATCGTCTTCCCCCTGGGGACCTTTTTTCTATTCCCCCCCCCGCGGTTTATTCACAGAATTAGATCTCTTCTGAGTTTCCGTGAGTGGCTCAACGCCCCTTAGTCATCCCGGGATGCTGCGGAGATCGGGGA
>NW_010544629.1:0-372 GCF_000687285.1 Phaethon lepturus
TCCTTTTTCTCTCCCTGGGGAGAGGCCAGAAAAGCAGCCAACCAAAAGGGACCCGCGTGCTGGCTGAACCCGGAGCTTTCCTGACTCAAAGCGAGGAAGCTCTGCCTGGATTCCCCCGGTCTGCCTTGTGCAGGGACAAGCACAGATTTGTCCCAGCCTTTCTCCCTTTTCCTGACCCCAGTTGCCCGTTGCCTACAGTTGAAGGTGTTCAACCCCTGGAGAGCCCAAGCAACTGCCCCAAGGGCAGGGCCAAGGGCTTGGCTCCGCGTCCCCTCTGGCAGGGGCGAGGGGTGCAGAAAGGAAAAGGGCATTAGCCCCCCGGCACAGATGGCCGCGGCGGGAAGGCACAAGGGAACTTCATGGAGCCGAAAG
>NW_010544629.1:418-889 GCF_000687285.1 Phaethon lepturus
GCAGCAGCGGGGAGGGAACGTATGAGCAGCCTGGCCACCAAACCCAGCTCTGGAGGTGCGATTCCAAATGCAGAGCTTTAGTCTGGGAAGGAAATGTGGTGCCAAATGCAAAGGCATCCAAAAATTCAAGTGCGACAGAAGGAGTATCTGCGGGGCTGATACCGGAGCAGTGTAATCCGCTCGGCAAAAAGGATTTTCACGTCTCTGTCCATCTCACTGTCTCGCACACTTGTGTATTACGAGCCAAAGCAAGGACCCGCGGCACCGGGAGTCGTGCTCGGGAGAGGCGGCTCCGAAAGTGCGCGGGAGAGGCGGCTCCGCCGGGGCAGCGCCGGAGGAGGGACAGCAGACGCGCTCCGGGGCAGTTTTGGTGTCGTGCTTCAGCCCAACAACAAGGGAACTACCGCAGGGACCCGGCACTGCGTGGGGAGCTGGGGCAGGAGCGGGCAGGCGGGTGCCGGTGGGAGCAGC
>NW_010544629.1:1013-1550 GCF_000687285.1 Phaethon lepturus
CAGGGGCGGGCGGGCGGGTGCGGGGGGGAGCAGCTCTGCTGCCGGTCCCCTCCAGGCAGGGAAGGAGAGGGGACTCCAGCGAGGTCTTGTGGCAGTTGCTGTTGGGGCTCGGTGCCGTTCTGCGAGCAAAGCAATAAACTGATGAAGCTATTAAATCAGTCTGAGCATCCAGGCACTAATGAAACAGGAATAACATGGAGGGAGTGGGGGAATGTTCTGGAAATTGGTCAATTCAGAGTGATTTCAGAGCTAGTCAGAACGGCTGAAAATATTTAAAATTCAGGAGAGAGTCTCCATCTGACTTTTTATGGTGGATTAGTGGAGCATGTCAACATTTTGAGGATGAGATCCTTCATCTTGGGTAGATCGGTGGCTGGGGGATGATACCGGAGAACACCACTTCTGATACCCCCTCCGCCGCCTTCCCGCAGCCCTGCAGCTCTTCCCCCGACAGCAGGGCTACGTCACGATATGCAGGAACTGGGCTTGCGTTTTCTGATGATGATTTAATTGCAGTTTCAGTAAAAAAATCAGGCT
>NW_010544630.1:0-10420 GCF_000687285.1 Phaethon lepturus
GAGCAGCTCCGGGCAAAGCTCGGTCCCGGCTGACGTAACAAGGATGCACGGTGCAGGTGTGACTGCGTATTAAACGCTCGCAGGAGGAAAAAAACCCAACCAAACCACAAAACCCCACAAACGCGCACGGAGTTTGCCCTGTTGGGGCCGTTCGGCTTTGCTACGCAAACTCGTTCTTAGGTGAGCAGGAGTGAACTGGGGGGGCCGAAAAAAATAACAAAGAATCAAAGCCAGCAAAATCCCAGTGGCTTTGATGCCACGTAATCGTAACAGAAATTTAAAAGCCGCAGGTATTTTTTCCTAAGGGAAACCGTTAAAAAGATGCACACAAATAGAATACCCATTCCTTCTCTTTTGAGTGTCGGCAGCTCCAACTGCTTTAATTTGCCAGAAAATTGTATTTTGGAGGCTAGGATTCCTATTTATAAATGCTTAAAGGCAAAATCTCTCTATTAAACGTAAATCACCTCATAGTTGATAATACTAATTTCCACAATAACAAAGCTAGCGCCAGCTCACAAACCAGGCAGAATGGAGCATGTGCCCTGGTGCTTAACAAAGTCTTTAAAATTACAAAATATTCACAGAACACTCAATTTTGCCCTATTTGCCTGAAACCATATGTCTTATTTTAATCATATGGTATCAGTCTTCTTCAGACGCATTCACATGCTGGGCAAATTAATAAAAACACAGCTTAAAGAAACTCCCTATTAAAGAACAGGTAACTGTTCTGATAACAGAATCATTTATCTGTTTCCTTGCCGTTCACGGAGATAAAACCTCCCTTTCCCTTATGCACATCAAGTAGTTATCACAGAGAGAAATCCTAGAATTAAAGTGGATATCAGGAACATATTTTGGGAAACAGATGAGAAAAATTATTACTACCATTTCAATTCCAGAAAGATATTTAAATAAAGTAGAATCAAATTAATCTCAAATGTTTGAGGTTTTTAAGTTGCTGCACATCTAATAGTTGTTACGGCACCTCAAGCTGATCATCTCAGAGAAATTTTTATTTTTCCCAGCAGATCAAACATGCAAAAATAAGGCATTAAAAAAAAAAAAATCTTTCAATTCATCAGAAAAGCTAAGGCTAAAGGTTCAAATGAGCTCCTTGACTTTATCATTTCAAAGCAGCAATACTGTCATCAAAATTATTCCTTTTTACATAAAGGCAGAGGCAGCTGGTACAACGACTTCCACAGACTACCATAACACATCAGCATTGTACAGAAAACCTAACATATAGAAAGCTAACTTAGCATTTAGACCTGCACCTGTGTTTTAGGCTTGCATATATGTATTTCTGTATATATGTCTCTTCATGAAGGATCTTAGAAGTTAATTCCAGGTCAGGCAGCTTGTCTGTGCAGACCACACACAGCTTACAGCCTGGAGAAACCCAAGGTAATTCATTTTACAACATATTACACTATATATTATATTTATGTCTATACACTGCTAGAAAGCTACTATATTGTACACATTATATTCTGTTGCTATAGAGTGATTTTTAAACCACTTACTTACCAGCAACGCACTTTTAATTTCACATGGTCCACATGCTATCCCCTTCACTTCAGATTTTTCACGAGCTACAGCATTTGCCATTTCATGCTTAAATGGTTCTTTCGCTGGCTCTGGTGGGGGGGAAAACCAAAAACCCAGTACTCCAGTCTCTGATTTCTGTATTGGTTAATTGCTGCAACCTCCAAGAGCCAGATACTCTACCAGAAGTTTGTGAGGTTTTATTTAGTTAATAAAGATGTCTTTACCTTGAATCTGTTCTTGGAGTATTTGCAACTTCACTTTTCCTGAAGAAACCTATATGGAAGAATATTTACATATATATATGTGTGTATATATATAAAAAAACACTAAGGTACTGGAGTATTAATATTAAAAAGAAACCTAAGGTGCTAATGAAAATTAATAAAAGTATAACTGTTACAGAATTAAAATGTTACCATTACTAGGAAAATAGCTAAGCATGTATTTAAAGAGAAAAATCCATGTATTGCTCATGAGAGCTGTTAAGTCGGTGACCAATTTCCCTCCCCGTTCATGGAATGACACTGTCCTTGTTTGCCCAGCCAGGGACATAGCAAGTGTCTTCCACAAGCATAGACCTGCAGAACTTTCATAACCAAGTTTGACTTAAGTTCAAATGCCAACCAGTGAAGTCTACTGCACATATAATCTGCACATATATCTACCTATAGTTTGTTGCGGGAGTGGAGGTGTTAGTTTTCCTTCTGCTTCTCCTCGTTACCCTTCCACGATCTAGCACCCCAGTAACTAGTAATTTTTCAGCGTTTTTGCTTCTTAGTTTTTCCCTGCAAGCACAGTCCATGCTGCACCCTCACTCCTCACCGCCTCCCCTGCTCTTGCACATCTGCAGGCATTTTAATTTTACCCTTTTTAAAATTCTGCCCCACACATCTTCTCCTTAGCCATCACAGCTGAAACCTGAAGTCTTTGAAGTACTAACAGCTCCGAGTTACTTGTCTCAGAGAAGGGGAAAGAGAAAGAAGCGGGTTAAAGAAAACCTTTTAATTCTGATCCTCTCTTCTACTCACAGGCAAGTAGGCACTTTTATTGAAATTGAGTGTGTTGGCTGAGACCTTCACACCAAACTGCTGCTGCTTCAAAAGACTTCAAACAGCAAGCACAACGGCTTAGTCTGAAGTTGTCATTGTCTGTTTTTCTCTTCAGGCTTATGTAAGCTTTATTTCAGCCAGTTTCGAATGGTCTCTCTTAATTAACAGCTCTCATTTCAACACAGCATATGTACCATGGCTTCCAGAAAAAAAAAATTGTGAAGAGAAAACTCTCTTTTTATGTCCCACTCAGTCCAATTTGCATGCCTCTCCAGACACATCAATGTCTGCAAAAGGAATGAGGAAGTATTTCTAAGTGGAATTAGTTTATACTTGGGGATCCCCCTGCAGAATTTTCATAGTAATTCATGGAACAAGTAGAGAACATAAGCTCTGTTATCACTATTGATATTTTAACAGCACTTGTGAACATTATTTGATGATGGATACCCCAAATGCTTGCTTCCATGATATATAAAGCCTCAAGGACAAGAACCTAAGCTATTAAAATTATGAATTTATTTCATCAGAGAATGAACTATTGACTAAGGTATTACAGTTGAATTGGTAACACTCCCTACAAGGTCCAGTCTTTAGCTGCTTACAAATTTGACCAACTTTTACCATTTCCGTACATCTGCCTTATTCTTAATATTTTTTGAGAGTTTGAGAAAAATTGCCCTAGTCATTTCCAAAAGGAAATAAGGGGAAAATACCCCATTGTGTATATATTAAAAAGAAAACAGATTTTTCAGTGACTTAACAGGGAAGTTCTACATCCCTCCTTTTAGGTCTAAGCAAGAATACCACAGAATAAGAGTCAACTGATAAATCTAACCCACATTTTAAAACACTCAGAAGCACTCAGTCTCAGTCCAAGAGAATGCTTCAAAGATCTGCTTAACCCACACTTGACCAACTAGCATCAAGTCTTCCGGGGACTAATGTAGGACTTTTCAAACTACTGTGGACAAAGTGGCAAGTTGGGTTCTCAGTCTCCTTCTGTACTTATTGAGAGGAAAGAAATCCAAAAAACATCGTAAAAATATTATAGGACATGCAGAAGTAAAAAAAAAAAAAAAAAGAGAATGAACCACAGTCATGTGGGAGTTCAGTGAATGCAGATGCCATTATGCAGCGACTGAGTTATAGAAAAAACTTCAGTTGTAGTATTTTTTAACGTTATTTAATTTTAAAAAATTTACTTAAATTTTTTAAGTATTTTTTTAACAGTTGTAATATTTTTAACGTGTAGTATTTTTTAAAGGTGTGCCTTTCTTACAGCTTTTATCTATGAAATCGAGAACTTGTACTCAAGACTTCACATGAAGCCTTGTATTTCAGATTCATAAAGGGCATTAGACATTTGAGAGAAGGTTCCCTATGACTTTCATCACTACCAAATTAGACTCTTACGATATTAAACCTGTAGAAGCAATGAATATTTGCTATCTATTGCAATTAAAAAAACCAGAATCACAGAATCATTAAGGTTGGAAAAGACCTTTAAGATCATCAAGTCCAACCATCAACCCAACACCACCATGCCCACTAAACCATGTCCTGAAGTGCCACATCCACACGTTTTTTGAACACTTCCAGGGATGGTGACTTCAGCACCTCCCTGGGCAGCCTGTGCCAATGCTTGACCACTCTCTCAGCAAAGAAATTTTTCCCAATATCCAATCTAAACCTCCCCTGGAGCAACTTGAGGCCATTTCCTCTTGTCCTATCACTAGTTACTTGGGAGAAGAGACCAACACCCTCGTTGCCACAACCCCCTTTCAAGTAGTTGTAGAGAGCGATAAGGTCTCCCCTCAACCTCTTCTCCAGACTGAACACCCCCAGTTCCCTCAGTCACTCATCAGACTTGTTCTCCAGACCCCTCACCAGCTTCGTTGCCCTTCTCTGGACACGCTCCAGCACCTCAGCATCCTTCTTGTAGTGAGGGGCCCAAAACTGAACATAGTATTCGAGATGCGGCCTCACCAGTCCCGAGTACAGGGGCACAATCACTTCCCTACTCCTGCTGGCCACACTATTTCTGATACAGGCCAGGATGCTGTTGGCCTTCTTGGCCACCTGGGCACACTGCCGGCTCATGTTCAGCCGGCTGTCAACCAGCACCCCAGCAACAGATCACCAAATAGAACCTGATGTTCCTTCAGCTCAAAAGGAAACATAAGCTTGGCATAGAAAAATAATCAGAAATTTTACTCAGAAGGTGTTTAACCTTTTATTTTTACAGTATTTAAAATTCCCATGTTCCATAGCATAAATGTTCTAAGTCTTGTTTTAAATAGCTTTACCTGCAAATATACTGATAGTTTACTACCTTATTATTGTTTTCTTTGCTTTGTGAAAAAACTCGGGCTTGGATGGTCATTGGTCCTGCCTGTCCAGATTTCCAATGATAAGCACTTGATTTCCTATCAAGCAAGAGGAAAAAATAACTTACAAATTACATCTTCTGTAAGCAAGAGAAGCATAAAGGTTTTCCTTCAGGTTTTTAAATAAGAACAGAGCATCATAAGAATAAAATATTTGTCTATAGGATCATCAATTCCCCAAAACACAAACGCTTCCCTTCCACTGAAACCTGCTTCATGTCTACTTTAATAGTAGTAGAAGCATCAAATGTCTAAGAAAGTACTTATCTTTAGACCATGAAACTGGTCTAAGTTTTTAAATGTAAGAAAATCCCATCGGTTCTCCAAGGTTGGTTTTGGAAGAATAAAAATGTAACAGAACTACTCTTTAGATAAGTCTTCATTGTCCCAATTTACTCTAGGGCATTCATTCAGCACAGCTAAAATGTAGCATCTTTTAATAAGCCAGGAACACATACCTACAATTAAGATTTCAGTGAATATCAATGTAGATATTGACTACTGTGACAAGTATGGAAGATACTGGGGAAGAATTTAAGACTAAGGGAGATTAAACAGTGATTTTTCAGCTTTAGCACACAGCATAGTATACTATTGTATAGTACTTATCAAGTATTCAAAAGACTGATCTTTGTTTTACAGAAAACCATACATAGTGCAAAACAAACTAAAGCATGCAAAACGGGGGGTAAAGAAAACGTGTAGGAGGGAAGAAAGATGATTTTCCTACTAGTGATGCAAATGCCAATGATTCCTGTCACTTGAACTCACCATAACAACACTATCAGGGTTTGCAGGTACAAGGCCACGAGGAGAATACAAGAACACCTGCATTAAGCACAGTATGGGGAAAAAAGTGCCAATCACTATCTGGAAAACACTGCCTCAACAGCTCAAGCAGAAGTTTACAGAGCTGCAAACAGCAGGCCGTTACCATTACCATGACTAAGGCACTAAGGTATCCAAGGCACTTTTATCTCCAGTGACAAAACATGTCAGGCAGAAGCTTCTACCAGTGAAGGAATATCCCTGTCAAGAAGTATTTGTTAGTTTACTTCTAAAAACAAACAAAAAAAACCCCCAAAACAAAACAAAAAAAACCCCAAACACCAAAATTCCACATGAGAGCTTAAAATTAAGGAAGTCATAGGGTAGCAAGTTTATCATTGGGAGAAAGATTGAAGAGAGGAGACTGAACACTACTGTGAATTCCAAACCAAATCCTATCTGGGGCAGGGGGAGGTGTGGAGGGAGCATCTCATTAGATTCCTTTTTTGAAATAGAAATTTAACCTACTTTCTCTCTTCTTTTTCTCTCCTCATGTTTGACTGTAGTTGCCGTAATTTCTTCTCCATCTCTTTGTTTTCTCGTTCTAACTGCACCTTCTCCAACTGCAATTCTCTGACAGTTCTGGAGAAGTTAAAGTAGTAAAATACGCATTAGAAATTACATGAAAGACAGTAAGATACCTGAAAAAGTTTAAAGCAGCAAGAAAAAAAAAAAGTTTAAAAATTTGTCATTAAAGGCATATCACTCTTCTATCTCCCAGCAAGACTGAAAACAGGTCTGGAAAATTTATGGCAGGGCAGGTGCAAACTCCTCGGACCCAAGAACATCTCATTATGGAGGAGTATGACAGTGATGTGGCTACTCCAATATAAGCTTTAAAGTGGCCAACATAAAACTGATACAGCTGTGTCTGTATTTGGAAAGGTTTGTTGCTTAAGTATATTAAAATAAACTATCTCAGTGAATCCTTTAGTACTGTTTGTTTACGAAGTATATATGTTAGATATACAGCATTATATGACGTATAACTTAGAAAATAGATAAAAGCTTAAGAAAAGAAAGGCTTAAGGATAGAAACTTAGAGAAAACTTTCTTTTCTTTCTTAGAAAAGAAATACATCATGATTCTTCTTGCTCTTACACAAATAAGCTTTTCTACTTAATGTTGCATTTAAAACGTACTAAAAATGATGAAAACACACCTCTACCACAATCAGATAAAATGCACTTACTTTGCTTTTAATTTCATCGAGGTTCCAGTTTTTGAGCCTGGGAGTACTACATTATTATTAATGTTCATGATTCCCAGTATAATCTCTTCTGAAAAAAAAGAATTTCAGTGATCTACCACTAGCAACCTGTTGAAATGGGAATTCTATTGAAATTAAAGCAGTAAAAACTTGTTACAAATCAAAAAATATTACTGTATAGAATGAAAGAAATGGAGCACAGAATTTGTTTATATGAAGTGCCAATAAAATCCTAGAGCAACAATTTTTTTTCCCCAGGCTGCAGAATACTCTTCCAACAAGCAAGTTCGTACAGCACAAAGTCCAAACTGAGGCTTAACATCCATACCCTCCCCACGCCAGAATGTTTGCAGGATAACTAGTACAGACTACACGCTGCTGGAAGAAACATGCCAACACTCGAGTTCAAGCACCGCGCCAAAGCACATTGACTTGTGCTGCTGGGATGCATATGGAAATGGAAAAAAAACTTTATAGTCCAGAGACGTACAGCTGACGGGACACATTTGGAAACTGTTTTTCAGCTGTTGCCTATCAGATTCCAGCTGAAAGCAGGACCTAACTGAAATGATGTGGAGAAGCTTAGTATTTGAAATACATCAAACATGGAACAGCTCAAGAGAAAAAGCTCAGCTACGTGTTCGCACATAAACCTGAAAATGACCATTAATACAGTTAAAGTGTGTCCAAATAACACTTCCGTCCGTGAGGCAAAACGCATGTCAATGGCACATTACAAACAGTTAAAACATCTGGTGCCACAGCACCTAAAAGCAATGACATTTCAGCGCTGACAGGAACGTCAGAGGTGCACACAAAACGTATTAATACTGTGCTGGAAAAACCAAGCACTCCATTCTTTCTTATAGTTTCAAAACAATTATTCTTTGAACACATTCTAAGACAAACCAAGATTCTATTAACTTAGAATAGAAGAAGGTGGTTCTATTTGTGAATGTGTGCTAACGGGACTAGTGCATCTAGGCAAGGCAGGGACAACACACTGGTTGTGATGTAGCCCAAAGACTACCTAATAGTAAAAACAGAGGTAAATGACTGAAGCCAGCTTACTAAGCTCAAGGAGGGAAAGTAGTTAACTCATATAAATTATATTTTTTTATAAACTTTAACATATTCTACTGGAAGCAAACCTTTAAGGAGGTAACTTAAAAGTTGTGATAGTATCAAGAGAGAAAACCATCTAAAAAGTTTTGGGAATACAGTAATACTCGGTGGAAAAAAAAGCATCAAGCTATATATGAGCGGATATAGCTAGAAGGTGATCAAAAACCTGAACTGTTCTGAGAAAATACATTACTTCAGCTTTTAGAGCATGACCTTATTTTTTATAACAACAACTATTAAACACTGAGGCTATACCATTCAAAGTTAAACATACCCCATTTGGGGAAATACATACCCTTAACTTGCAAAGCTTGTAAGACAGCCTTAAGTACCCAGGAGAGGGGCTGTCAGGACTCCCAGGAAAGTCCACCAAAGGCAAGGACTAAGGTGGCAATCCCAAACTCTTCAGAAACAAGCTCTGTACTTCGAAGTAGACTTGTAATTTAAATGCAGATGACAGTTCCTTTATTCTGTGTGTTTTGTTTAATGAATCCCTTTTCTCTTTCTAAGACGTAAGACAACTTTCCAGTGAGGCAAAGAGTAAAGCAACTCATCAACATAAATAAATCAAGCATTAATTATCCATCTCCTTCCTGCCTGCTCTTCTACGCACACTAATACTCAAATTTCACCATTCTAGCAGATTCCTCTGTGCTGCTAATGGATATACAGCACGACTGAATGAAACAAAAAATGCTAAATGAAATTTAATTTCTGCTAAATGAAATTTAAGTCAATTTAATTTTAAAGTCTGCATGACTAAATGATCAAAAATCCCATATTCCCTATATCTAAGCTTTTTCAAATTTCTTCCTAATCAATTTAAAGATAGCTCTATAACTTAAAGACAGCTGAAGACGGGTGCTGTTTATTTCAAACTACAAGATTTAACTAGAGCAGACTAAATTCCAACAGCTTTTTCACATCAATGAACCTATAAAATCCGAAGGGACACTACTGTATATGTAACAGCTCTCATCCAATCATCATAACCATGAACATGGATTTCATGCTAGACTGAGTCCTATCCTCTTACCAATAATTCAAACCAAACTATTTCCTTTGAAGAAGAATTCTTAGTGTAACGACGAATTTGTCTAGCATTGCTCTCCACCTATTTGCTGTTAAGTATATGAACTGAGACTTCTGGTCCTTCCAAACAATGCCCTTTAACATTTCACTAATTGGTTTTAAAAAAAAAAAAAAAAGTAAAAAAGTTACATAAAAAAAAAAAAATCACACAGACTTTGATTGCCTTGTAAATCTGCTCCTAACAGCTCATCTAAATCCAGCAGTCAGGTATGCTAATATAAACCCAGTCTCTTGGGATAAATTTGTATTTTCTATGCCTCAGTATCTGTGACATTACCCATTTCAAACTTTGTTTTTAAAAAAATTATCCATTTCTATGTTTAATGCCATACAACATGCATAAAGATCATGAAAATCCAATTAAAACAGCTAAATGATACTCTCCCTGGATTATTTTCCCATACTAAGCAATTTTCTCACACATTGGAAAGAAGTCTTGTCTCAGTGACTCTGGAAAGTCAACACCTGTTTCTACCAGTTGTGCACATTCACTGTTTAATCAAGAGCTTGGATTTCAACTACATTTTAAGTAACTTCAAACACAGAAGACACTAGCAGAATGGTCTGTCTCTCTCCATGAAGTCTGCATTTAAAAAACCCCAAAACCACACATTACCAAGTACCTTTCATGAGATAAATGCCTTATTATCCACGTTACATAGCTACAGAAGTTGGCCTGTGAACTCCTGCAGAGGCATCGCCCAAAAGTATTTTAATGCTTCTATCAAACTCCAGACTCTCCTAAGTAAGGCTTACAGATTTCAGTCAGTCCAGACAAGAGCTCTAGCAAAACACAGAACAGTGCACAAGGGCAGACAAAATAAGGTATAAAAAGATGCTGCTGTCAAAGCAGTGGGCCTTTTTTTTTTTTCTCTTCTGTTTCCGACAACTCTGTTTTTCACTAAGACTAAGGAAAGGTAGGAAGGACAGGGAAGAAGGGAACTTCCTGTAACTGTCACCTAAAACCAGAAAACCGTAACGGGGGGGAATGAAGAGAAAAAGTGTAGAAGACAAATACAAATTCAGACTGTAAGGGTACGTAGCGAGGGCATTCCCTGGCAGAATTTGGGGGCACTTGCACCTGCCCCCAAATATTCTCTCAGCCCTCCGGCACCGGCCTCCTGGCGGGTGGCCACTCCCGGGGAGGGACGCGCTTGCTCGCGCGGGAG
>NW_010544631.1:0-5027 GCF_000687285.1 Phaethon lepturus
GTGCGGAAGCAAGAGCAAAGCAGGATCAGGGCTCCGGGCGATGCCTTCAACCCTGCCCGAAACCTCCGCAAGGCCCCAGCCCTTCGTGAGCACCCTGAGAGACCGCAGAGAGCTCGTACCTGTGTCATGCCGGTCCCTATCCGGGCGATAACGACCTCCTGGCTCTTCATCTGGTCGGTCACCTTGATCCCATGTCGCACCTGGATGTGCTTCTCCAGGATGAGGCGGCTGCTGAAGGGCCTTTTGCCCTCTGTGCAGTACCTGCAGGGCCGGGAGAAGGGGGGAAAAAAAACTCCGCCACGAGGAGCCCCCGGGAAAGCCTGGCTCCGGCATCCTGGCCCCCGACTCTAACCACAAACGTGCTCATCCACACTCCTCTAGCGGGTATAAAACCCCGGGGTCCTGCCCGGTACCTCCCTTCCCTCCTACTTCCCAGACACTTCTTCAATCCCCCTCATGCTTCAGCCGTCTGTAGCTTTATCCTGCCCACCACAGCCTGACGGGGGGAAAACTGCGTCACCCCTCTTCACCCAGACCCCCCTTCCTCAGCCAAACCCCGAAGGCGGCGCTGTGGGTACCGGCAGGGGTAGACGCGCTTGATCCCTTCGTGATTCACTCGCACGTGTCTCCGGAGGCTGGGAGCGGAGCAGAACGAACGCTCGCACAGGTGGCACGGGAACTTCTTCACCGACTGCAAGAAAGAGAGAGGCAGGGGGGGACCGCACCGGGGGGCGGGAGGGCGGGGGGGCGGGGGGCCGAGAGGCCGGAGAGCAGGGCTCCCCACTCGTGTGGAGAAGCCGGACATGGGAACTTGGCGCTGCCTCAGATTTCCTCTCCTTGCCCATCCCACAGCTGCACATTCGAGTAACGAGTATCTGGTTGTCGCCGTTCACCAGAACAGGTAACGTCCAGGCTCCCCAAAACCTCAACCCTGACCCAGTTCGTACTGGGGGGAGAAGTAATGTCTAGACGGCAGCAGAACATGCTCCCGGCCCAGCACGGAACCCGGGTGTCCTGCGCCGCTGCTCTGCGCCATGAGCATTCCCCGCCCACACTCCCAAGGGCTCGGCAGAGCTGGCACTGGAGCCCCCGGCTTTCTCCTCACCTTGCCGTGGTCCTTCTTCATGTGGGAGACGTATTCGTCGCGCTCCGGGAACCAGGAGTGGCAAACGCCGCACGTCCACCCGCTGCCCTTCGACTTGTTGACCGTCTTGCGCTGGAAGCGGCTTCGCTTGGTCTTGCGCAGCTCCGGGGAGCTGGGGGGCTCATCCTCCTCCGTAGAGGACGATGACTCCTCCGAGATCTTGGACACGGGGGTTTCGACAGGCTCCTGCTTCGGTGTGAGCAGGACGGCCGCCTTCTTTGCCAGGTCTTCCTTGGGCTTCTGGGGCTGATGAGTGTTCTGGAAAGCAAAGACCGGAGTGTTGGCAGCGGCGTGGGGCTGGGATTTTCCCCCCAGCACTGCAGCAGGCTACAAGGAAAGCCTGCCCACCCTCAGCCTGCACAAGGCAGGCTCATCTCCTCAGCCTTTGGGACAGGGCTGTGGGGGACAAGGGAACCAGACCTTGGGGCCCTGCTGCGTCGGTGATGAGCCGACAGCCCTAACCCAGCCTCAAATGCTCCTGGTGAAGGACAGATCTCAAATATTTCTATCAACGGGTTGCGCAAAGGGTGCCGAGCCCGGCCGCGGCACTACCTTGAGGTGCTCCAGCATGGTGCGCTTCTGGGCGAAGAGCAGCGGGCAGTCCGGGCACTTGAAGACACTGACCCGCTGGTTGAGCAGGTGCTGGTCGAAGTGGGAGGAGAGCAGGGGCTTGTGGGTGAAGACCGTGTCGCACATTGCGCACTTGTAAATCATTCTGTCGGAGGAAAAAACACCACCGTTGGCACAGCCCAGGTTGGGATCAAGAGACTCTCGGAAGAAACCTTTTGGCAAGGAGGCGGCGAGCAGCCCCGGGTGCAGTCTGACCCACGCCGAGGGACGGGAAAGGAAAAACGAGAAGGATGCAGCTCCCATTCTGGTGCTGAGCCCTTCCCGCAATGTCCCACCCACCGAATCATTTAGGTTGGAAAAGACCTTTAAGATCATCAAGTCCAACCGTTAACCCAGCACGGCCAAGTCCACCGCTGAACCATGTCCCTAAGCACTGCGTCCCCATGTCTTTTAAATCCCTCCAGGGATGAGGACTCCACCACTTCCCTGGGCAGCCTGCTCCAGTGCTTGACAACCCTTTAGGTGAAGAGATTTCTCCTAATATCCCATCTAAAGCTCCCCGGCACAACTTGAGGCCATTTCCTCTCGTCCTAGCGCTTGTTCAGAGCGATCTCTTCTGGCAAGGTCTGTCGGGACGTCAGCTCACAGGGAACACTTACTTGGACTGCTGATTGCTGAAGCCGGGGTGCTGCGTGTAGACGTGCGCGTGGGCGCTGGGGGCAGACTTGAACGCCATGGGGCAGATGGGGCACTTGTGGAACACCTCGCAGTGGGAGGTCTGGATGTGGGACTTGATGGAGTTGACCCCGCCAAAGACCACAGCGCAGCTGGGACACCTGGAGAGCGGAGGAGAGCGGGAGGCAAGGGGACAAACGGCACAGGGGAGCTCAGCCGTGGCACGGAGACTGGCGCCCACCAAGTGCTAACAGCAAAGAGAAAGCGGAGCCCGAGGGCCCGCACCCGCTGCCCGTCCAACCACGGGACTTGGGATGAGCCCCTGCTCCGACAGACACCAGGATCCAAACTGGTTCTGGGCGCTGGGAAAAGCCCAGTTTGGAGCCAGCAGTCCTGCCCTTTGCTGGCGGATCCAGGGCCCAGGCAGCTCGTGGGAAGGAGCAGGGAGAGACTGCGGGGGTCTGACGCTGCCAGCCATGACTGAGGTGAAACAGTAGCCAGGAGGTCCCAGGAGGAGGAAAATTCCCCCGGGGTTAAAGGGGTGAGAGCCAGAGAAGGGGTAAAGTGAGACCCTCACCCTCGGCCCTGCACCCAGCACTGGTGGGGAGAAGGAACGTGGATTCCTGCCCCATCTGCAAAGTGGAAACCCGCCGCAGACTTGGGACTCTGCCCTTCGGTCCTGGGCGTCCCCCCAGGTCCCTCTGCCCCGAGCTCAGGCCGCGGTGCCCTACCTGTACCCCACTCTGCGGGAGAAGTGCAGGCAGGCCTCCTTCAGGTGGGTCTCGAAGTTCGCCAGGAGGAAATTCCCTCCGCACTCGGGGCAGACATGGGGAGGCCGGTTTTTGTGCATCCGCTGGTGGGCGTTAAAACTGCAGCGATTGGACATGATCATGGGGCACGTCGTACAAACCTGGGGGGAGAAGAGCATCAGGAGGTTCAGCGTGGCGCGTACCCACATGTACAAAAGGGCTTGTAAGCCATTTCCACAGGCTAACAACCTGCAACACCCAGAGCAGCCCCAATCCACGTGCCGCCGGGGGAAGAGAAGCGCCGGGACTCTGCAGGGCACGTTGTAGGAGATAATCTCCTTGCGCCAGCTTGCTGGGTAATTGTTGAGGGCGTTTCGCGCACAGACAAGATGCCTTTTCCAGGCTTTCCGTCACAGATGGGTCCCAGATGCAGCGCGTGCCAAGGGTTAGCCGGGGACCAGCCGCTCGGCGAGGGAGTTTTACCGGGGGGAGCGGGGGCGTATTCAAACCAGCTGCCAAAACCGTTTTGAAACTACTTCCAGCTCCACGCCAGGATATGGACACGGGGATGTCGAGGGGAGAAGCTGACAAGGACTCGAGGGAATAGGAGAGGGCTTGGGGTAGGAGCTGCCCTGAAAGATGCGACTACCAGAGCCAAGGCAGGCGAGGAAGGAGTGGAGCAGCCCCCCGCCAGATGCCAGGCACAGCGAGCTGTCCTCAGGCTCCCCTCGCTGCCGGCACCCAGACTGGGGTCCAGAGCGCTGCCAAGAGGTGATTTTGGCAGCAGGGCAACAGGAGGGAGTGAGGGATCGGACAGGGAACAGCAGCTAAAGACAGCCCGGGAGATGAGCAGGGACAAGGGGCACATCAGGAAGGGAGAGGGGATGAAAGGTAGCAGGTGAGGAAGAGGATTGTGGAGGCTTCAGCCATCCCCATCCCTTGCTGGGCCGAGGAAAACCTCTGGGGTCCCTCTTTTTTTTTTTTAAATGAAAAAAAAAAAGCTGTTTATAGTAGTTCAGGGAGGAGTCTGTCTGCTGGGTACAGGGACAAAGTACTCTGGCTGGGTGAAGGCTGGTAACAGGTTCTGCCCTGCCAGCAACTTCACGCAGATGGGCTCTCTGAGCTAGAAATATTATGCTGCCGCATTCAGAGGCAGCGGGTGCCTGCGGGGAGATAAGGACTATTTCCCCCAGCATTCCTGTCCCTGATCTCCTCCTCTCTGTGCCCTCTCACTGCTGCTGCCGCAGCCCTGGCATGGACATCCCGTCCTCGCTGCGTTCCGAACCCTCCGTCGACACCAAGGCTAGGCGAGGGGATGGGAGTAAGAAATCCTCCCCTCTTAAAAGCAAGTTCCTCAGGACAACCCATATAAATACGTGAACCTGGACGCTCCTGGTGACCTTCACACAGAAAGCAGCCCTCCTCTGTAACAGCAGACCGTAATAGCTGCATTTCAACAGCGTCCTGGCTGCGGCAGCAGCTTCGAAGTAAACAGAGTTACCAGGAAACAGCAAATTCCTTCTATGCAAAGGAAGTTGAGGGGGCTGAACACATCTCTGGACAAAGGGAAAGGTGAAGACATGCCACAGGGAGGACAGGGCTCCTCCGTGGACCTGTTTTCCCTTTTTGCCTTTTAAAGGTCATCCCTCGGCAGCGTTAATCCTGTGTGTTTGCTGCATGCTGCCTGTCCTAACAAACCAGGACATGTTGGCAGCAGCAGGAAGCACCCGGGATCTCAAGGTTGGCTCTTGAAGAGGGGGGAAAAAAAAGACTGAAACACAACACACCCCGTCCTGGTTTCTCCAGACTCCACTTGTGCTTCAAGCCGGCGAAAGAGGAAGCAGCGCCCACGGCTCTAACATGGCTCCATGGGGACGGCTACGTCCCGC
>NW_010544631.1:5101-8980 GCF_000687285.1 Phaethon lepturus
GGGGCGCCTTTATCACCCGCCGACAACAGCCTGCCTTGCCTCCACCCAGTGCCCCGTGGGCACGAACCGAACCCCGGCTCACGCTCTTTCCTTCCTGCGTGAGTTTTACGTCGGGAGCAATCGGGCGTGCACAGGCAGGCGCTGCCTCGATCACATTTGGAGTGCCCTCCACTTCTGCCCCACATCCCCAGGGATGGTTCACCGCGGCTCTAACGTCCAACTCCCACTGCCCTCCCACCTACATACCGTGCTGCTGGTGGTCCCCGTGGTCACTGCCTGCTGGAAATGCGCGGCCAGCCCGGCTTTGTCTTTGCATTGCTCCTTGCACTCCAGGCACCTGAAGCAGCTGTAGTTGGTCTGCTCCGAGCTGTTGCTCAGAGGCAGGATGGGGAGGTCCTGAGCCCCGTTGGCCGTGGCCAAGGCGTCCTGAGCCACACCAGTCACTTTGCTAGCGGGGAAGGACGTCACCGAGACCAGGGGGGTGATGTCCGGCTGCCCGATCATTTGATCCAAAGCAATCGGCCTCATGACCAAATGGGAGCACTGCATCACCAGGCCTTTGTCCTTGTGCTCCCGGGCGTGCAGGAGCAAACTGCACTTGTTGAAGAAGACGAGGCGTTTGGTGCAGTGGTTGCAGGTTACCTCAATGCGCATGCTTCGCCGGTCATAGTGGTCAAGTCCCGTCGTAGTGGCGAGCCAAGCTCTTCTCCAGGGCGAAGGCGTCCCCGCACTCCAGGCAGCGGTAACCGAAGGGAGGCAGGGTGAGGCTCGCGTCGGCCGGAGGATTCAGGTTGGGTTTGTATGTTGGCAAGAGGTTTTTGCTGTTGAGGATCTTGTTAAAGGCTTCCACGAGGCTGGATTGGCTCCTGGAAATGACCGTGCCCGCGATGGTAGGGGAAGGCTTCTGCGGCTGCACCATCACAACTGTGGTGCCGTTGACTTTCTGGTTGGCCGTGGTGGTGATGGTGGTGGTCTGTGTCATGGTACTGATGCTGGTCCTGGTGTCGGCTTTGGGCAGGGTCTGTGGCACCAGGTTGATGATGTTCTTGGCCACGGCTTTACCCGTCTTTGCCGGCAGCACCACAGATTTTTGCTGAGCCACGCTGGCAGCGATCAGCATGGCACTGCTGGCATTCTGGATGGTGGAGACGGGCAGGACGGTCCCTTTGAGCTTGGTGCCGTTGCCAAGCTGAACACTGACGATTTTTGCCCCCTCAATGGTTTTCAAGGGGCTGGAAAGCTCCATTTTCTCCTTGGGCACCTCCAGTGCGATCCCCTCCTCTTTATCTGCTGATGCTGAGAAGCTGGAACCCTCAAGAGAGGTCTCCTGAGAGCTCTGCTCGGCCAGTCCCTTGGTGGAGCCCGGCTCTGAATCTGATGAGACCCTGGTCACTGTCCGGGTGATGCTGCCGCAAGATGTTTTGATGGTTTTAATCCGTACTTTCAGGGGCCGTGAGGAGTTGGAAGAAGGGGAATCATTGTTGGTGTCTTCTTCCTCCTCCTCTTCCTCGGCGCTGGACATACTCTGAGGACTTCCCATTGACTTGTCCAGAACTTCTTGCTCTTCCTTGAGGGCGATGTTGTCCAGCTGCTTTGGAGAAGTGGGGAGTCTGGGGCTTTGTACCACTGGTGAGGAAGGCTTGAAGAACGGCTCCCGGGGGCTGGCGGGAGAACGTTTCACTTCGGGAAGGTTGCTGGCGCTGCTGTCGAGGTTGGGGTCAGAACCGGGCCAGGACGTGATGGGGGAATCATCCGTGGAGTAGCGAACGGTGACCGACTTCAGGTGATCCAAGGGACTGTCACCCAGGGCTGCAGCCAGACCCTTCGGGCTGGCGTTGCGGCCCACCTCCTCCGAGTCAGACTCCTCTTTTTTGATGCAGGGGATGGTAGGAGGGGACCCGTTTGCACCCCCTGCCTGGCTTGTTTCGAAGGACTGCGGGAAAGTCGGGGTCAGGTTCTCCGTGCTCTCTCCCATGGGCTCCTTGCAGTCCAGCGACGGGGTGGGAGACGGTGAGAGGGAGGGCACAGCAAGGGATTTCTCTTTCGGCTTACACTCCCGGGGTCTGTCAATCAGGTTGGCAGCATTGTCTTCGTTGGGATCGGGGCTAAAATGGGAGAAGATATCCAAGGGTTTGGGGCCTTTTTCCTTCACCCAACACTCCCCATTGGAGGATGCCACAGCTTCCACGGACCTGGAGGTGGGGGACCTGGGCATCTCGGTGGCCCCAAAGCCATTCTGCAGCAAGCGAGGCCCAATGACGTGCCCATCTTTACTGCGCCCATCCAGGGCATCGAGCTGCTCGGGGCAGACCGTGTTCTTCACAATCACGCTGACAGCGGTGATGTCCGTGTGGGGGAGGACGTGGTCAGGGGGTCCCGACTCCCCAGGGACTTGCTTGATGTGAGCATCAGCTTCCTCGTGGCCAGAATGGATGGCCTCATTCGTGTCGATGTCAGGAATATCAAAAGCTGCCAGAAGGTCATCGAAATCTGGAGTTTTCATGTCACCCATGGTGGGGAATATGGCAGAGTCTGCAAGAGAGCAAGGAGAAGCAGCATTAGCACCGTGACCCGGGCATGCAGACGAAGCGGTCAGAGACACGTAGCAGAGAAACAGATGGGAACTCACTTCTCCTGAGCCCCGCGCTGCGCACAAAATCCCCGTGCCGCCGCCCCTTCGAACCCCAGCCTCGCACCCCTTGGGCAAACCGCAACGCTTCTCGGCCTTTTACGCTCCGTTTGTTGGCGTATCATTTTTTGATCCCCAGCCAGGACAGAAGAAAGTTCAGAAGGATTCCAGTTCGCTGGGAGAGACATCTGAGACTGCGGGATGCAGCCTGGCAAGGAGAGCACCGCCCCAAGGCTGGAGCAATTCCCCACGTACGTACAAGCCGAGGAAGGACAACGGCTCCGCGGCAGAGGATCGGCGGGTTGCAATGAATCACCAGGCGGATGCGAGTCGGGCCCAGAGAGCTGCAGAAAGAGCGAACGCCTCGCAAGGGGAACGCGTCGCTGCGACGCAGGAACCGTCCTTCCCCCCCGCGGCAGCAAGGCCTCCTCAAGGCCAGCCCCACGAGGACACAGCTCACGAGGAAGGCACCCAGACAGTAACAAGAAGACTCAGATAAGAGACTCGAACACGTGGGCTCTGGAGCACAGGATGAAGAAACAGGGGAGGCCGAGGGGAGACATGGCAACAGGTTTCAAAACATGGCTGCGGCAGAGACAAAGGGAATAATGTTCCTCCTGTCGCTGCAGGCTGGGTAAGAAATCCCAGGATTAAGCTGCAGTCAGGGGATGTGGCTTAGACAGCAGGAAAGACTCTGATTTATAAGGATAACCCGGCAAAGGATCCCGCCAGGCAGGAGGACGAGGGACGCCCCACGTGCCGGAGAGCAGTTGGACGTGTGTCTGTCCAGGGGAGCCGATCCACCGGAGCGAGGGGACGGGGGGTCTCGGGGGTGGTATCGGGGCACACTGCCCCGGGGCTTTCTGCTCTTCGCGTGGAGGGCACACGGCTACTCCTAACAGCAATTGGCAGAAGCAAAAACAGAGAGAAACCTTTATCTCGGAGGCTGCAAGGGGTAAACACAAACACCCTGCAGCCCCGTGGAGAGCCAGCCCTGGCAGTCGCCTCTTCCCGCAGCCTCGGCGCTGCCTCCAGCTGCCGCAGATTAAGCCAAGGCCACTGGAGCGCTCACTGCGTGCCTGCCCTCACCCTGCCTCCCCGCTGCCGGGGCGGCGCGGCGGGACACGGATCTGCTCCTCGGACAGCGGCAGCTTACGCGTCAGGGAAATGGCCGCAGCTTACAGCCTGGTCCAACCGCTCCGGGGAGATTCACAGCCTGTCCGGCCGACCCTGCGGTGGGGTGGCAGCTG
>NW_010544631.1:9065-13871 GCF_000687285.1 Phaethon lepturus
GCTGCTCCAACTGCCAACAGCAAAATCCACCAGCAGCAGATCGGCCGAGGACGACGCACATCGTGGGTAAATCTGCTTTTTGTAAAAGGGAGGGATTCCCTCCTGGGGAGCTCAGTTCAGTTAAAACCCGCTAACGCCAGCGCAGAAGTTTAGCCTGTGTGGCCAGCAGCTGGTGACCAACAAGCCCCCGCAACCCAGTGCCGGAAGCCCTCGACCTTGCCACAATTTCTGCCAGAAACAAGTCATGGCTCTGAAACCTGCCAAGCCACTGACAGGCAGAAAACCTGCAGCGTCTGTCTCAACACATTAGCCAGAGCGTCCTCCGGGCCGGCGGCACGCTAGAGGCACCTTCAGCCGTCACCCCTCTGGGCTGCAGCATCCGTCCCCTCGTCCTACCCATTGCTGCAGAGGGAAGTGGTTCAGAGTCCGCACAAACACATTGCTGCGATCTATATTCCTTTATTAAAGATTTAATAACCTCCTCAGACCTGTCGACTTATTTGTGAGGAGTGGGATGGGTGGATGAGTGGGTGGGTGGATGAGTGGGTGGGTGGATGGATTCTTGGCATCTTGGCATTGGCCAAACAGGCAGCAGCACTAACGAAGCTGGATTCCTGGCACTCTCTCCCATCTAACAGGGATGAACGCAAACCAGCTTTCCCCTTGCAGGAGCAGTGTCTCTTCTCAGACATGTCCCTGCATGAGCCCCATACCTTGGAGGCCACAACACCCTCACCCCTACACAACCCACTGCGGCCAGCTGAGCATTTAGGCCCTTCATCTCGCCTCGACACGATGCTCCAGCTTCCCGCTGGTCACAGAAAGGCTTTTGCCGATGGCTGCAGCCTGGCAGCGCGCAGCGTCCTGGGAGAGGGCAGCGTGTCGCCGGCCAGGAAAGCACTCCTCGCACGCTGGTGCCGCTCAGGGGAAGGGTCACATCCTTGGAAGAGCTCCTCTGAGCCTTTTTTGGAGACCCCGCAGTGTACACGGAGGGCCAGACACGCTCCCATGGCAAAGAGCTCCATCCCGCAGCGTCTCCTTTCCCGAACTGGAGGTCGATGGAGGAAACGAGCGGAGCTGGTGCCCATCACCTCCATGTCAGCATCTGGCCGCAGGGAAGCAGCGGCTCCCACCCGGCCTGGGTTTCCTTAGAGGCGAGCAGCAGCCACCGCAGCTCCACTCCACTTGTGTCTGAAGCAAAAGCTACCTACCACCTTGTGCAGCTGGAAATCTCCCGACCAGCCTTCACCCCCTCGGACACGGGTACCTGGTGACAGAGCAGCGCGGAGGCCCAGCGGGGTTCAGGCTTGGGACTGCTCTCACACGTGGTTTGGTCTTTTTTTTGTAGCTGGCAAACCCCCTCATACACCCAGTTCAGCTATTCTCAGGCTTAGCAGGTCTATAAAGACTCCGGTGGTTTTCCCAACAGACAGCTTAGTAAGGAGGCTTAGTCTAGCTTTATTTTTAACTCTCACCATAGGTCACCCCAAGGGGATCTCCAGCGGGTGCAGCCTGGGGTCTGTGGGCCAGCAAGGAATCTGCTGCTCCAGAGAGACGCTGACATTTAAAATGCAAGCGGGCAACTTTCCAGCGGCATCGTTTCTGCGATGCCCAAGCAGCCCCGTCTGCCGACCCACAGATCCCACCGCAGCATTGCGGGGGAAGAAGTTAACGGGGTGAATGCTCGCTGGCACTTAAACCGCCACTGCAGTCGAAGGGGAAGACGGCACAGAAAAGGCAGCTCTGCGTGGCAAGAGTAGTATTTCTTGCTTGCAAAAGCACAAAAGATTCGACATCGGAACAAGGCACTGGCAGATAAGAAAAAGGCAACCTCAGAGGAAGGCATCCACACCTCGACATGGAAAGCCACCGAGGCAAACAGCAGAGCCGCCTTCTAGCCAGGCATGTTCCCGTGAGAGCAGAGCTGTCGCCCGCGGGGACGCCGAGGATGCTACGGCACGGGCCTCACCCACCAGGACACGAAGGGGACTCTGTCAGCACCAGGAAGGTTATCTTTGGGGGGCTGAAATACACAGGAATAAGGTCTCAACGAGCACAAGCGGGACTGTGCTTCTGCACCTCCCCATAAACATGTGGGGTTTTTAACCAAACATCCTACTTTGGAAGTCACAACGTGCCTGCATTTGGGGGGAAGAGGCTGTTCCTACAGAAGAGCTGATAATGTAGATCCCAAAAAGCAAAATCAGCCGCTGCTGCCGGTTGCGATGACCGCCTGCACGTGCCCCTCTGCCCCGACCTCGCTCTGCCCAGCAGGCCACCGGTCTGCGCTGCTGAACATCTCCTTCCAGCACGGCTTTCGGGAAGCAGACTCATTTCTGGGAGATTTCAACAAGTTCACCCTGCCTTCTAAAAGCAGCTTCCACCACGTGCTCCTCCAGGCAACACAGGACTTCAGCCGTGACCTCAGCGGAGGGAAACCGTCGGTGAGAGGACCAGAAGGAAAAGCACCAGGCTTTAAAATACTGCGGCGGGGGGAGATACCGAACGCTACGCTCCTCTTCCAGCGCTGCCATCTGGTTCTTCAGCACAGGATCTCTGCCGAGAATGGCGTGACACAAGGACATTTGTTTTTCAAATGACTTTTCTAATCACCGTTTAGCAGGATACAAATATTTACAGTAAAGCAGAGAGAAGCAGGTTGCTACCCTGGAAAAGATTCTCGAGAAGAAAAGAGGTGATGAGAGGGAAATCCTTCTCTATCCAGCATGCAGGGAGATAGTGCCAGCTCCATCCTCAAAGTGGCTTTGGGTCAGCGAGCTGAGCTGGAGGTTGGGGATGATGACAGATCCGTCCTCAGGCTCAATATTGCTTTTCCCCGTGGCAGGCGATGGCTCACAAGCAACACGGAGGAGCCAGCCTCGCTGCACCCCCAGCACCTCCTGCAAGGCGCACACCCCCACCGTACCTCCCCGAGCGAGAAGGATCTAGGGCTAAAAGCATGAAGCTGGGGAGAAGAGCTGCTCACCCGGACCGGAGGGCATACGAGTGAACACCAGCACGACGGTGAACCTCCGCTGGGTTGAGCGGAGCCCGCAGACACTGGCGGAGGCAGGACAGCACGCCGGCTGCTCTCACCGTTGATTAAGGGGAACGGAGTGCTTCCCTGTGCTCGCGCCGCAGAGGACCTGCCTGGTGCTCGGCCTGGCTTATTGCTTTTATTTTGTGCTCAAGACCTGCTCTGCCATAAACCCTTAATTCATTTTTATCAGGGTCTCTGATGGGGAGAGGAAAGAATGAACCCATAGCGCTGACTTCTCTGGGCTCAGAGGTGGGTTTTAAATATAGCCCACTGATCTTTTTAAGCGTTCCCTTTGGTTGGTTCCTTCCCAGCCCCTCACTAAAAAGTTTCTGTCCTTTCTTGCCTTGAAACACCCTAGCTCTGTCTTGGCCAACCACACCCTCCTTTCAGCATCCCTGCCTTTAAAAGCAAAACAAATTACAGATCCTCTGCCTCTTTTTTAAAAGCTCACAGCTTTGAGGCAAGAATGAAGTCGTTTACGAACCGCTCATCGCTTCCACACTCTCAGAGATGCTCTTCAACTGATGGCTCCCCAGCGAAAGGGAGCTCTTCCTTGCAGGAGTCCCTGCACAGGACTGATTACACGAGTATTTCTCCTTGTTTGGTGTTAACGGGAAGGTCTCCACCCCAGAAGGGGGTTTTTTTGTTATTCTTAGGAATCCCAAGTCTAAGGTCCCCCGTTCAGCCCCTTTTGATGGAAGAGGAGAGTCATGGTCTCGAGGCAGTAACTCCTATCGAAAAGGGGACAGCAGAGATGGGAAGAGCCCAGCTCCACCTCGAACTCCACCAGGCTGACATGGGGAGTTATTTTGGTAGCTCAAAACACAACTATTTTCTTAGGCAAAAGAACTATTTTTCTTAGGCGAAACAAAGCCAACGAGGGGGGAAGGGAAAGGGTATTTTTAACCTTACTGACTGAGCGGCGTTAACTATCTTGCCTCAAGGAAGGAGTACAACAAGCACCAGCTTCACGTGGAAACAGCTCTCTGACGGGGGCAACAACGCCGCACCGTGCACAAGCCCCCCGCACGCAGGCTGCCTTCGCAAGCACTGGCCAGACCCGTCCGTGGTCGTGCAGCTCAGAGACAGTCAGATCATCCCTCAGCGTGGTGGTCACCAGGCCCGTGGCTTCACCGCTTGGGAAGCCATGGCAGGGGGAGAGAAAGAGTCAGAGGTACAACTCCAGCTGTGGAAAAGATCCCAAAATCCTCTCTGGATTTGATGAGGAAGAGCTGCAGACCAGAAGGTTGCCAAACTTGTTTGCCAGCCTGCCCTGAACATCACAGCCCCGGCTCTAAATTAGAGGCCAGCAGACTCCACATCTGAAAGTCCCCGCTCTGTGATCCTGACTACTACCAAAAACACATCAAAGCACACGGGGCACAGGATCACCCTGAAAAACAGCTCACGGAGATGGCTACCCTGACGGAAAACAGGAGGAGGCAGGGTCGTGCACCTTTGTGCAGCGTACAGACCGGGGCTACGCCTCGTAGCCGGCACTGCCGGCCGCTCCGCTGGGAGACGGCACCCAGTGATTGAGCCGCGTGCCGCTCGGGAGCGGGACACGTCCCGGGATCAGCAAGGAGGCTGAGCCGGGTAACCCAAATCCCCGGCCAGAGAAGGAAGTCAGAGCAGGCTGCTGAGTCCGAAACCACGGAGTTACTAGTGTCCCCTTTCCACCCCAAGCACACTGCTGACCCAGCCGCCTCGTGCCCGCGAGCCGCAGCCTTTCGGTAGGTGACTCCTAAGGCAGGGATGGCAGATGT
>NW_010544631.1:13902-15522 GCF_000687285.1 Phaethon lepturus
GTCACCCCAAGGTTACACAGGGTTTTGAACTGAAATCATCAACGCTACGCTAAAACCAGCCCTTCCTCCAGCAAAGCTCAAGGCTGGAGAGACGGGGCTAGAGCTGAACAGCAGGGCAGCCTCAGCCCGTTATTTGCATAATGAATACACACACACAAACCCTAGCAAAAGCAAATCACACCAATAGTCGCCAGGCTTTCAGTCTCAGGCAGAAGGAGATAGTTTCGCATCAGTCTGCCGTTCACAAAGCCACGCCAGCGTCCGGCGCGGCTGCCCGGGCTCTGGGGGCACAGGGAGGATACGGCTCTCGCAGCGCAGCTTTGCTCCGGGGCAGTTGTGTCACCGCTGTCCGATCTTACACGGGACATAAACGGGGTGCAGGGACTGCAATCAGCAGCCCAGCACGCTTACGAAACAAGCGCAGATACCTGGGATGTAACGGCGTCAGGCTGAAATGCGGCAGGGACGTGTTTTAGCTGGTCCCTGGCAGGAAGAGGAAGCAGTTCTGCTGCCGCTCTGCTGCGAGGTTCGGGTTTCTGCCTCTCAGAAGAGCAGGAGGCTGGGCAAGAGGCAGGTCTTGGGCTGCTGCCCTCCACGGCACAGCACAGACAATAAAAATCCACGAGCTTTGGGAGAACAACCATGAGGAAGAGGAGATTCCACTTTCCAGGTCTGAGTCCACAGACCTGCAAGCTCCAAGTCTGGAGCAACCCAAGCACCTCCCTACCAAATCCAACCGCGCCAGAGTCCAGGTGTTTCCCACCAGCAGATAATCCCCCACCAGAGAGAAACTGTCACAGGTGAGGCCCAGACACACCAAAGCCGAGCTCGTATTAGCAATGCAGAAAAGCTGGCATGGAGCTTAAGCCAGCCCCTGCTCCACCGCTGAGACACAGACCCTGAATCAGGCCGGTTGAGGGGAACCACTGCAAGCCCCTTCCCAGTTAATGAGGCTCACAGCTAAAATAGTAAGACAATGAGTAACTGCTGAAACACAACTGTTGTTTTTATGGCTCATTTGCTTATTTAGTCTACCACAAAATGACAAAAAGTTGTTAAAAATCTCCTCTCCCACAGCCAAGCCTCCCTTAAAAGAAAAGATTATTTACTCATTAGGAGGGGGGTTGCCCAGCTCACTCTTTCAGAAGGACGCCGACACCAAAGTTGGCCGCAGCACGCGTGGAGACGCCGCTGCTCTCCTTTCCCCAGCCTCCTCCTGCTTAAAGCCCAGCAAACGTGCCGGCTCCCCCCGCGCCATCAGCTCGAAGGACCGCTCGCCCATCGCCACCCACGTCCTCCTCCGTGCACCAAACTCACCATCTCCATACCACGGTCCTACGCCGGTCCCGTACGTATTCGAAGGATCCCGTCCTCGCGAACCATCCGGCTGTGCCCACCGCGCAGCTCAGCCGGTTTGTGAGGGCCGCTTTCCCATCGCAGCCCGCGCCAGCCAGCCCTCGCACGCAAGGGGCCCCGAGCCACCGCTCAGCCCCGGGTTTGGCAGGGGCACGGAGGACCGCACACTCACCCTCGACGCCAAGAGCACCCAACGGATTTCTCGCCGCACTTTTTTTGGCACGGGAGTGGCAGACACCGTCTGTGGAAGCACCGGGCCCGCCG
>NW_010544631.1:15949-16278 GCF_000687285.1 Phaethon lepturus
CCCGCCGAGCCTGACCCACTGGCCAGTGGGGCAAGTGGGGGCTGCTCCAGAGCAGCCAGAGTGGTTCAGACAAAGGAGGCCAATCGCTGGGACTATTTCAAGGGCTTGCTATTTTTAAAAGCTGCTTTTCCTGTTTCCCTTCCTGACCCTCGCGGGGCCTTGCCCGCCAGCAAGTTTGCACCAAAACAAGAAGAAAAATTACCCTCCAAAGCCTGACTTTGGAGCAAAGTTAAGCCAGGTTTAACATGTGGGGGGGGCCTGCTGCCCTGCCTGTGGCCCTGCCTGCCGCCCTGCCTGCTGCCACCGCGGCCGGGGCCAGCGGGAACGGC
>NW_010544631.1:16337-16658 GCF_000687285.1 Phaethon lepturus
CGTGCCGCTGAACCCAGGCCTCGAGCCGCTGGCCTCCGCCGGGCTGCCGGCGCCCAGGGAGCCCTGGAGAAAAACAAATCTCCGCCGTGGGTATCTGCAAAACACAGAATAATAAGGACAGGTTCACCTGGCCGGCAGGGAGCCGAGCGGATCGCTGCCTCTCTCATCCTCCCGGGGCTCTTGGAGCTGTTTTGAAACTGCTCCCCTGCTCAAAAGCCCCAGCCTTTGTGAGAACAACTGTTTTTAATGAGCCCAGCGAGCGCTGGGTGTTATACAATCTCACTCCCTGGCGGAGACCTTGAGGGGGGGAGGACGGGGGGG
>NW_010544631.1:16688-19178 GCF_000687285.1 Phaethon lepturus
CACATTTTCTCCATTTCAGTGCCTCCCTTGGCTCTCCAAATCCTCCCCGGCCCCCTGTTACTGGCAACTGGTGGAGAGAAGGAAAGAAAAGCCTGCGGTAGCCCCGCTCTCGGTTATTTATGCAATGGCCAGCGTTCATCTGTTCCCCTTCCCTTCTCTCCAGGGGCAGCTCCTCCCGCCGCCGCGCTCCCACGAAACAGCCGCATTAATGGTTGATGCGGCTCCCCGCCGGCTGGTGCCGGGCAGGGACGGGATCGGCGGCATCTGCCCCGGCGCGGATAAAGCCGTGGCGCAGCAGCCTTGCCGTGCCTTGCCTTCCCCGCAGCCCTGCAACTCGTCAAAGAAAGCGCAGCCGGGAGCGGAGCCCAGAGCGCTGCGGAGCCGCTGCCCGGATTTCGTGGTCGAGAGATTGTGCGAGATAAACGCGCGGCTTTCCTTTGTTTTCGGACTAGAAGTGTAGGCATCTGCCCCGGCGCGGATAAAGCCGTGGCGCAGCAGCCTTGCCGTGCCTTGCCTTCCCCGCAGCCCTGCAACTCGTCAAAGAAAGCGCAGCCGGGAGCGGAGCCCAGAGCGCTGCGGAGCCGCTGCCCGGATTTCGTGGTCGAGAGATTGTGCGAGATAAACGCGCGGCTTTCCTTTGTTTTCGGACTAGAAGTGTAGTTTTGACAAGTTTTGCACAAGTCGGTACGAGCAGCCGTGGCTTTGGAGTAGAAAGCCGCTGTAGAATGACTGGGTTTTGTTTCGTTGGTTTAAGTTTCTCGTTGCAGCACAGGGTGCCCTGCTCCAAACAGGGTATCTCCAAAAGGGAGAGTTTCCTGAAAAGCAGACAGGGAGCTCTTTCCCCCAACAGGAAGCTCAAACCAACTCGGTATTTTTCAAGTGACACAGAACAGTGTCATTTTACTGTCCAAATTGAGGCCAAAAAGTAAACAAGACTTCTGAGACCAAAGTTGTTTAAGAGACATTATTAGTCTGACAGCAAGCTACAGGGAACGACCCGGAAGGATTGCTTGCTCAGGCAACACAGGCTGCGCTGCTGTCAGCCCCGCAGAAACCGTACGCTGAACCCGCAAGAGGGCTTTGTTCTTCTCCCCATCCCCAGCCAGCATTTCCCTCTTAAGCGAGATCGGGCGTACAGGTAACGTCCTAACGAGCTCACACTCTTAACGAAGTCGGGTTTTAGCCCCTGCTCCCCGTTACACGTTGGGAAACTGAGGCGTGGGGTGGTGTAAACGCCACACCAACGGAGCGGACCAGCACCCGTCCCAGGATCGTCTCCCATCGCATCGGGACCCGTTCTGCCACCGACAGATCCCACTCCACCGAAACCCCGTACCTGTTGGAGCTACATCCTTCCCCTCTCCGCCTTCTTCGCGTCTGCGTAGGCCCCTCCTGCGCCGGCTGCTCTGGGAACCACCTTCTGGTATCTAGCACGGTGCCAGACAGATCCTCCAACTCCAACGTTCGCTAGCCGCCCCTCACTACTTTCCAGAACTATAATTAGTTTTTGCTAATGTAAAAAGCAGAAGGGATTCAGCCAAGCTTCAGAAGAGGTAACACAGGTCAGAAGACAAACGGAGGTTAAGAATGGCTCTTGCACATTAAAGGTCTGTCTTTTAATTCCATGTCCGTGCATCCAAAATTAAAACCTGTGGATCCACAGACATGGAATTAAACCTCCCATACCCCCTCTTCTCCTCCCTATCAGCGAGGAAATATTACCTCCGCCTTCTCGGGATGAAGGAAGCAAGCAGAGAAGCAGCATCAAGGGCAGCAAAGCAATTTGGGGAACAGCCCTTGGAAGGAACTGGCAGCCTCTGCTTGTGCCCGTCCCCTCGCACTTGTCCCGCGCTCCTTCGCGACCCCAAATGCTTTTCCGCCCCTTCCCACGCGTCATCCACACCTCGGCGATCCACGAAGCCCCCCAGCCATCACCTCAGTGACACACCCCGGCTCCCACTCGCAGACACTTGCTCCGTAACCGTAGTCCAAACCCACGCTGCCTATTCCCAAATCACAGCACCGACCTCTTGCCAGCACACGAGATTTCTCTCTCTGCCTCCTGCTCTCCTAAGAATTTGCTTATCTAGCAAGCCTTTAGCGGCACGGTTTGCAAACGCCGTCCCCATTGCGCTTCCGGAGAGGCAGCCGCTGTGCCAGGGACCCGAGCCCGCTACTGACCTGATGGGAAGGAGCTTCTGGATGGAGAGGAGAGAGAGGAAAGGAGAAAAAAAGAGGGGGAAGGGACAGAGAGCGGTCTCAGGTTTCACGTGTAGGAGAGGGGGAAAATGATAGAAAGGCAGGCTGGTTAAACAAGAACCAGCAACACGTCCTACTCCCAGCGTGACATCATGAGGTCAGGGCTCAGCGGGGACGGCTGCAGTGGGAGGGGAGGTTCAGGGGAAAATAAATTAAAAAAACGAGAGAGAGAAATAACTGAAAGAACCCAGCACCAAACTCCCCTGCCGCCCTGGCGCTTCGGGCGGCTCC
>NW_010544632.1:0-258 GCF_000687285.1 Phaethon lepturus
TAGAGCAGCTCTGCTTTTTCCACTGGAACGCTCCCAAGGAGGCTTCAGGCCTGTTGGAACGCAGCTTGAAGACTCCACCAGGAACTACGGGGAGCCCTGAGATGCAAAGGCACCACGGGACCCCCAAATCCCAAAACCCGGAGCTCTCCCAGCAGCCCCTAGAGCCTCCCTGGACGTGGCACCGCACCATGCCACCTCCCCGGCACAACGCAGACAAACCAACATGGCAGCTGATTTCAAAGAACTGGCTGCAAAAAA
>NW_010544632.1:692-6850 GCF_000687285.1 Phaethon lepturus
GGTGGAGGGCTGCCGGCTTGGCCCCGGCTGCGCGGCAGTCAGTTTGGCCCTGCATGGCAGGCAGTCAGCCCAGCGCCGACACAGCACAGCTGCCTTGGGTCCTGGGTCAGCTTCAGCATCTCCACCCGGCTCTGACCCTAAACGCTGCGTGCCCCGGGCGTGCGAACGGCCGACGGGGCGGCTGCAACCAAAGGCGCAGGTCCTGCGCGGCGTCACCGCCACCTCTTAGCAAACATCCGCATCTCCCCCTTTGCCCAAGCACGCCTGGCCCTGCTTGCTTTTGCTCGTGCCACCGCGACTCGGCTCTGGGCCCAGAGCAGCCCCAAGGGATGTCCCCTCCTCCTGTCCCCGCCACTCCACGTCAATATTCAGCGTTTTCCCCACCTCCGTGCCCCTCAGCTCTCCGAACACATCGTGTCCCTGTTAACCATCCTTCACAGGGTGCTTCAACATCAGCCGCTCAGCAGATACTTCTTTTTTTTTTTCCGCCAAGTAATATCGAAATGATATTTATTAAATTTGCTCTCTAAGTCTCTCAATCTGCTCCATAATACAGTGAATCTGCGAGGTGGTTTCACTGATCCCGCCTCAGTGAGACCAGATTAACGCAGATGATCCCAGCTTTGCGGCTCCCTCATCCCAGGGAGGGTCAGAGGTTGTGCAGGAAGGCAAAACTCGCTGGCAGCGCCGGGCGGCCGCGCCGGAGGAAATCACGTGGCCTCTGAAAATGATTTCCGAGGTTAGTTCCAGGTGGGAAGGAGGGAGCGCTCGGCATGGACACGCAGCAACTTTTAAGTCTTCGGAAAACCCGTCTGGCTGTTTATTTCAGCTTCTCGGGCTCTTATCTCCCTCCTTAAGCGCATTGATTGCACCTGCCCCCACCCCGCTCCCCAGCAAGGAGCCCATTAAATCTAAAGTTAGCTCCAGAAAGGTTCATCAGCTCCATTATCTCTGCATTCAGCTAAATTATGAAAATCATTAAGATAAGGAGGCATGGAGCCTATTAGTTTCCTGGAGAGGATGCTTTACAATTTTTTTTTTCCTTCTGCTTCCACATTTAATTACCTTAAGTTTCACAGTATTTAATTCCATTTATTAAACCTTTAATACACAAAAACAAAACAACAACAACAAAACCCACTGCTGGCTGCCTTTCGGAAGGGCGCAGAGCCAGGGTACGGAGCAGCCTCTGCCTCCCCATCCCCATCCCCACTCAGGTCGTAGAAAAGCCCCGATCCTGCAGCGGCACATGGACACTCGCAGCCGAGCCAGAGCTGTGCTCGTGTGGGATGCATCCATTAATTAAAAAATTAAGGATATGGCCTGGGGTCCATGCAAAGGGAAAGGGGCTGTGGGATGCCCCAAGCCAGGCTGGTCCCCCAGCTGGCTGCCGGGAGCTTCGCTACAGCCGGGAGGGATGAAACAAAAAGCAGCAGGGTTGTAGGAACTCTATTTACTTTTTTCCAAAATTGCAGGAGCACAGTTTAACCTGCAGTGCCACCACCCCCGGAAGGGCCCAGCAGGGACCATACTCCTGCAGGTACACACACAGGGATCCTCGCTCCGCTACTGGGGTTATTTTTTTGGACAGATGCTATTGTAGGACACTGATAGCAAGACTATGGAAACAGCAAAACCCCCACATGCTTCAGGCAAGGTCAATCTGAAGCATTAGCGTCTCCCTGGCTGCATTTTGCCTTCCCAGAGATGCTATTTAGCAATCTCGGTTCTTATTAGAGCAGCATCTAAAACCCCTTATCATGTAATGCCGAACGAGCTGCAACCCTGACGCTGGGCGCTCTCTTTGCCGTCTCAACAGGACGGGGACCGAAGAGTAAAAACAAAAGCAGAGGCACAGCTGGGGAAGAGCCCGGCGCAGGGTCACCCACCGTGCCACGCGTGGAGGGAAGGCGCCAAGCCCAAGCCCAGCCGGTCCCCAAGCCCGGCTCACCAAGACCTCGGCGCCAGCACCGCAGATCCACATTGCTGCGAGCGCACAGACAATTACGTTCCCATACCCAGCATCTCCAAACACCTCCTGGCAGGAGATTTCAACATTTTGACAATTCACGGACCACTAAAACGTTCCCCACGGAGCCATGGGCATTTATGGAGCCCCTTCCAAGCCGTCCGTCTCTCCAGCGCTCGCAAGGCACGGTTTGCAAACGCTGCTGCCTTCGAGGCCTGTCTCATCACGCGTCCAAACAGGGCCCCACAGCTCCAAGCAGTGCAGTTTCTTCCCATCGACATCTTTTACAGGATTAAACCTCAAACTTGGCCTGCATTTTGCATTTGGTTTTTAAATCAGGAATCACTCTGGAAAAGTAGCACCAGGAAGAAAAAAACAACTTGCTAAAGTGTTCCCCAGCAGCATATCCACATACTTTAATACAAAAAAGCTGCTGCTAATTTAAAAAACAAATGTTTAAGCAATCAAGCATGTTTATTTAATTTATCCTTTCTGTGCCAGAGAAGGCCCGAGCCGCTCGCAGTGGCTGCCACACGGCGGTTCCACGAGCCGTCATAGCGGTATCGAGCATTCATGGCGTTATCAAGAGCATTCGCAGTGAGGTCTCCACTTTGGGGTGGGAGCAGCTCGGAGCCCCAGTGCAACCCAACGTCGGAGGGCGGCTAGCTCCTCCCGACCCCCAAGAGAGTGTCTCTTGGGATAGTCCAGTCTCAAACCTACCACCCCGAGATGAAAACGGGCTTCTGGAGCATGAAGACAGGACTCGGGATTCAACCCATTGCTTGCATCCAGCATGAACCAGATCTTCTCTCTCTTCCTCCAAGAACAGTGAATTTTTAGCTCATTTTCCATCACTGCGGATTAATGTTTTTTCACTAAAAAGACCACGTATTGCGCTGCTTGCAAAGAAGTGCAGGACACACAGAAACAGGCATGGGGGAACCCGGAGCCCCAAAACAAACCCAGCTGGAAAGGGGCAGCCGCTGCCTCACCATGGTGGACACTGCTGACCATGGGTCCCTCTCCATCCACAGACTCCCAGGAGCTCAACACCAGCAGCTTAAAAATACAACTTACACTCAATTTAATTTAATGCTGTGAACGCAGATCAACTCTTGGCTTAAATATTCATTGGTGCTGTGACAGGAGCCATGAGCCATCCCGTAAGTGGGATGAGAGCTTCATCCACTGCCATGGAGCACACCTTCAGCTCGAGGGCCACTCCGCACCACCTCACAGCCACACTCCCCAGTTAACGCCAGCCACGGAGCCCGCATCTCTTACGGCAAGAGTAAACTCAAAAGGGACTTTCCCCGCCTTTTTCCCAGAGCCTCACCAGCAGTGAGCTAAATCCAGATCTGCTCTTCACACCCACCCACGAGCCAGGGCAACCGGCAAAGGTGCATCAGCAGGAGGAGCCGTGTTCCTCTTGCTTTGAACATGAAAGCAGCCCAAAGGGGGGTATTTTGTGCAGAAGAGTATTCATCACAAAAAAATCCAAAACATGGAGCGGCAAAAACTCCCTGAAGCCAAAAGGGCTCCTGTGGACCAGGTTAAGGATGGGGCACTACCCAAACCGGGGAGGGAGGAAAGGTTTTTCTTCTCACGTCATCTCTCAAAGGCCTCTGTCCACTCGAGCTGTGGGATATGAGCATTCACCTGCTCAGCTTTCCCTCTGGCCTCCACATCGGCATATTTGGGGTTGGCTCTTACACTCACAGCCCTTTAATCTGCTGTTTACATAGTTAATATTCCAGCAAAGCAATGCAAGACACACACAACGCTAACCCAGCAAACAGCCCCATCTCCCAGCTGGACAAACCCTCCACCTCTCTTGACGTGAGATCCTGCACAGTTACCACCTTCAGCATGAAATACTCCTGAAATAAGTTGGCCAGGAGGAAAGTTTCAGGGAAACTCAACGGCAGCAGCTGGATGGCAGCCCCCCAAAAGTGCAATGAGTTGTGGGAGGTCCCTGCTGCAAGAGGAGTCTTTTGGATGCCACTGAACACGGGCTGGGGAGGGGAGATGCGACACCGGGTTCCCACAGGGGTTTGCTCTGCAGCGACAAGACCTGGCAGTGAAGATGCTCCCTCAGCCTTCCTACATCACTAACTCTGCAATCAAGAGATGCTGGATGCTCCCATGATGTGGTGCTTTATTCCCGATGTCAGAAGCCAAATGTATTTGTTAACCTTTGGAGGACAAACACAGAGTAGCTAATAGCCCTAAAGGAGCCAAGTCATGTTGGCTGCTGCTTTGAGCAAGTTACACGTAGCCCAGAGAACGCTTGGTCTTCTGAAGTTCATGGCTATCATGTGAAAACCTCATGGATTCACAAGTTGAGTTCTAGGCTCCTGATGAAGGATGGCTCCACGTGTGCCCATTTTACACATGAGAAAGTGCGAGAATGAACTGGAAAAACTATGTTCCCTTGGTCTGCAGCAAAGCAGGGAATGAAACCTGCTCCCAAACATCCTTCCTCCAAAAGCCACCACCATGTGCAGCAGTTTCCACCAGGCACACACCAGGAGCAGTTTCTGCAAAACCCTGAAAAGCCTCTGAAGGCCCAAACTCCCCAAGAAATGAGCAATAACCACAGGACAGCAACTCCATGGATAATCCAGATTTCTCGTGGATCCCAAACCACCTAAAAGGACCCAATTCTCAGAGCACAAGCGAGTCCCCAGAGAGGTTCAACAGCCCTGTGCCACTCTTCCCAGCGCTGGAAAAGCTGAGACCCAGATCGCAGATCAATATCTCCTTTCCCACCACAGCACTGTCAGGAATGGCGATGCCTTGGAGAGGGCGCAGGAGTGTGAGCGAACCCATCATAAGCAGGAACTCAATTTTGCCCATCATTATCGTTGGCTTTAATAAATAGCTTCTGGGGATGGCAGGTACTTTATTAATTCTTCCCCTGTGCAGCATGCAGGATGATTGAAGAAATCACTGGCCTGTTGATTTCTTTGCCTCCCCCGCCCAAAATAACTACCTATTTATTTTTAAACAGCAGGATGCATCAAATCCTCAAATCGCAGCCTGGAGGACATGCCACATGCATCCAAGGCACCAGCGCCTGGGCGGAAGGTTTCAGCCCCTTGCTCCACAGTGGGAAAAAGCCAAGTCCAATTCTGGACCACTTCAGACACAGGAAAATTGAATAAAGGGATTTCCCACCCCACAAGGTATCTTCTGGCCGCCACGCTCCTGGTGGAATTGCTGCCCGCCATGTCCAAGCTTTGGTCTGCTTGAAGCCCAAGGAGGGTTTGGGCACCTCAGCGTCAAATACAGTCCCTGGCACTGAACTTTGCCATGTGTCCGCGATGCTCAGGGTGGTGGGGATCTTGTAGGTGATGTTAAGACAGAAAAAACTGCAAAAAGCACAACGGGAATCAAATAATCTTGGAGGCGTTTCTCTCTCTAACAGTTCTCCTGCAAAAAGCACAGCCACAGGAGACAGCAGGGTCATGGTGTTGCAGCATCTTGCTGAGTCCTCCAACCCCCTTCCCAAGACCTAAGCAAGATGTTTGCCACGTCCCCAAGCCCTCCTGGAGCCCTCTGAGCTCAGCAGCGAGCTGGGGCCAGCTCAGGCGCCCACATCTCCACTGGACCCGAAGCTCCTTTCCTGTCCCGATGGCCACGGTTGCTCGCACAGGAGCGTTCAGGATCCACGTTTTGCCCTCCTGCGGGATGGTTCCAGGAGCACAGGAGATGCCCAAAGCAGCAGCTGATGCACAAGGACTCGTGCACCCAAAGAAGAGGGTTGGTCAGCCCTCCCGAGGACATGCCACTGAGGCTGCCAGCCGGGTGCTTTGGGGGTGACCTCCTGGCGAGGTTGTGCGGGCAGGAGGGAGAATCCAGTCCAATGACACCCGCGGGACAGGACGTCTCCTGCACAGCTCTGCTTCATCACGACATCCCTCGGGGGAAGGAGTTTCAAGACACACAACCCCAGCAGAAATTGCGTGAGGCAGCTTCGATATCCCCATCCTGTAGGCCCCTAGAGATGACCTTTTTTTATGTGGGTGTTTTTGGGTTTTTTTTTTAAGCACCATCTCCATTCTTTGTGGTTACTGAGAGTGTTTTCCATATGAGCAGCGCTGGAGAGTCTTCCAGAGCCTGCAGCCATCCCACCCCGGAGCCTTCCGAGCAGCCAAGCGAGACCTGCAAAACCCCAAAGCAGGCT
>NW_010544632.1:7120-7563 GCF_000687285.1 Phaethon lepturus
GGTCTGCCTTTCCCTGCACCCCCTCGCCCGCCCGCTTCACCGAGAGCCTTTTTTGTTTGCTTGCTTGCTTTTTTCTTAATTTAGAAAAAAGCAAAAGGGGAGGGAAGCAACTTTGCAATTCTCCAGGGACCCAGGGCTCCCCGTGCCCTTCCCCAGAGCGGGGTTAAACTGCATTAAGTCTGAACAGAGCTCTCCAACAGAGCCCCAAAGCAGAGGAAATTACCTCCCCCTGCACACACGCTTCCCCCCACTCCCCGGGACAGCAGGAGGGAGTCGGGTGAGCATCCTCTACCTGCCACACACACGCACTATAAGTACCGCCATACGTGGCACGCTATTTAAAAGCGGGTCCTGCACAACTGCCCGCCGCACGTTGAGTCACGCCGGGCAGCAGCACGGGCCGGTGCCTGCGTTCCCCTCGAGGCAAAACGAGGCTGTGCTCT
>NW_010544632.1:7711-10259 GCF_000687285.1 Phaethon lepturus
AAAGGGCAGCCGCAAAGACGGCGCTGCCATGTCCAAACGCTCGGGCGCAGGCTGCGGTTTGCGGGGCAGAGTCACTTGCATTGATCTTGTTTTGCCACTGTAGCGTGCTGGGGTAAATCAGCGTACGGTAGCATCACCTAACTGACAGAAGTAGGTAAAAAAATGTGCTTTCCTGGCTTGGGAAAGACAAACAGCAATTGCCACCTCAACCCAGCTGGGTTGCTAAATCAGCGTACGGTAGCATCACCTAACTGACAGAAGTAGGTAAAAAAAATGTGCTTTCCTGGCTTGGGAAAGACAAACAGCAATTGCCACCTCAACCCAGCTGGGTTGCAGCACCAGTAGCTGAGCTGTCCCATGCCTGATGCAAAGACCCATCTCTTCCAAAAAGACCTCCAGAAATACACTGCTGAAAATGCGGCAAATATTACACACCACTGTGTAACACCACTTTCCCCTCCTCCCAGCATCCCAGCCGCGCTTTCCCTCTCCCCCCCACCCCGTCCCATCAGCCGCCACCGCAGAGGGGCCCTGCCAGCTGACGGATGAAGCTTCAGGTTAACAAATCCAATTTGTCGGACACAAAAAGCCAAAGCATTTCATTTCTGCTGGCTTTTTCTTTATGAAATTGCTCAGACATTCGAGACGTGAAATGTCACCATGTCACTCGGTGGCAGCTGAGGGCACAGAGCTGGAAAGGTCGGGAGAGGCTCTCTGAGAGCTACCCCTGCTCAGCGTGGAGGGAGGGGGACAGGGCAGATGGGGCCACTGTCACTGCTAGAGATGAGGGGGCCGTCGGCCCACGCCTCCCCCAGGTGCAAGGCCAGTGCTCCCAGTCCCACGAGCGCCGAGCAGAGCACAGTGGGATGGTAACAACCAGTGCTAGCGCACGAGCACCCACTCGTGATTGCAAACAGGCCCCTTTTGTTCTCCTTGGCCCCAAACCCTCCACCGTGCTCCCCTTGGCCCAGGGGCCAGCCAGGACCGTGGGGCTCCCCTGTGCCTCCCCGTCTCTTTCTGGCCACCCCGGGGGAACAGAGGGTTCGTTCTGCTCCTGCGCTCGCCTGGAGCAAAGCAACGCAGCCGCACTGCTCAGCCGAGCCCTTGCATCCAAAAAGCACGTCTAGTCGACGTGCATGGCGGCAGCCCAGAAAAGAGCCGTGCCACCGGCTGCCCCACGACAGGGCGGAAAATCTGCTGCAAATCCCTCCCCAGAGACGGGCGGGAGTTTGCACCCTGAAGTGTTTGGTCGTGGGGCAAAGCTTGCTCAGAGCCTGCCAGCAAAGCAGCAAACAACTCTGCTCCTACAGAGACAGTTCTGGGGTGCCCCAGAGCCCCTAGGACACTCCTCCGGGTTTTCTCTGCTTTTACCATTTGCAACAACGCCAAAGGGTTTTCCCTGAGGTCACTCGGGACATCGGCCACGCGGGCAGGACAGCGGCAGTGTTGGAGGCACAGCAGAGCCCGTCTGTATCCCACCAGAAGCAGGAAAAGCTCCGGCACGTGCCGGCGAACCACGCAGCGGCGCTTTGCCACGACCCCCTGCCTACCCCTGAGTGGGGTCTCAGAGCAGGGATGTCTGGAAGGGTCTCTACCCTGTAAGCGGTGTTCAGGGCACCCCACCTCCAAACCAGAGACACGCAAACGCTGCGTCAGCACAGCGCGAGCCGGTCACAGAGGCCACAGACAGGGCTGCGTTCCCCGCCAGGTCACGCCGCAGGGCTGGGAACCAGCACTGCCGCTCCCGGGCACCCCTCCAGCCAGGAGGGAACCTGAGACCTCCCCTCGCCACTGAATTTACTGCTGGGAACATACAGTTATAGACCAGCCGGTGCTGGAGGCAAGGCAGAACAGGACACCCCACGGCAGGAGGCCCAGCTATGCAAGTTATGAAAGCGCCTGAAAACGAACGCAGTTCGCGGCCGTCCACCTCCAGGGCTGAAGGCACCAAGCCTACCACCGGCCACTTCGCTGCAGACACCGCTCCGATTGCATGTTTAATTGCAGGAGGCTGAGGAGAATGAGCTGCTGCAGGTTTCTGTGCGCCAGCCCCAGCCTTCTCTCAGGGCTGGAGCCTCCCTGTGTGTTGCAAGGCTGATGCTGGCCCAAAAGCCATCTCTGCTCACACACGCCCGTGGCATCTCCCATCCCTCCTGCCAGCCTGCGCGCAGGACATTATGGGGATGTTGCACTGTCGGTCAATGTCGCAGGTTCCGTGCAATGCCCGAAGCATAGTGACGTGATGCAGCAACGTGGAAGCCCACGCTGGGATTTCAGTCCTGTCCCAAAATGCCAAAACCCCATCCCAGAGCGTGGCAGGTACCTGGTGGGAGAGCAAAGCCTGCTTCCCACGCCAGCTGGCCACACTCCCTGGACGGTTCCTGGTCCCCGCAGCAGGAAGGGACCAAAAAGATGGGGCAGATGGAAAAAGAGAAACCAGAAGCACTGCCAGGAGGGCCTGATCCAGGCAGCAGTGGGCAGCCAGAGCCCAGGAGTGGAGAACAGGGAGACAGGACTTCAGTCAACCTCGACTGAGCCTGCCCTCTGC